>NC_054709.1:15726903-16027024 GCF_016097555.1 Gigantopelta aegis | reverse complement strand
GACCCGCCTCCAAAGAAGAGAACAGGAGGAACTGGAAGAGGAAGGAGAAGGAAGAAACCCGTGCTGGGGACGGCTCAGGAGGGGGCAAAGCTGGCGGCTCAACCGCCAGTGGCGGTCCCTTCTGCGTCGCCGCCCCCACCGAGTTCTCCGGAGAGGACGCGACAGCCATCGGCACCCGCATCCCCGGACCCGCCCTACTCGGAGTTGGACATCGCGATGTGCCAGCGGACCAGTAGGACACCACCGAAATCCACCTCCACCCCTAAAACGACGACTTCGGTGAAGCGGTCAACTTTAACGACCGCTCCCGTTGAGTCGTCACCAGGATTTGTTGCTGTGGCGGCACCAAAAAGGAAGGCGTCATCACCGACCACCCAACCAGCCAAGACCAAGCCGCCGCCGGAAGCCGTCCCCCTGAAAGAGGAAGAGAACGAGGACGAGGACGAGGACGAATGGAGCCTGGCCCTAGGTGGACTTCGTCATGTGCTCCACCCGTATATGCAAGGGGACACGCTACAACCGAAAAAACTCCGGGGAGGTTTCGCCAACATCGACTGGAAGCCAATGGAGGACGGCAGCAGCTTTGAAATTCACCACAAGACCTTCAGTGATACGCCGGGAGTGATCGTGACACATCGAAGGGACCAGACATATAGACAGTGCGTCATGTTTTGGAAGATTGACAACAGGTCTCTTCACAAGATGCTCACAAGTAGTACAGGCTCTACGCCAGCGACAAGACCAGCTGCCGACACTCCGAGCAACTCCAGGATCCCCGAGATAACCAACCTTAACTAGGACAGGTAACCTCCTTTGGGCTTAGTTGGACTTTAAACATTTTCGATCGAGCTTCTAAATTCTTATGTTTATTTTTTTATAAATAGTCTAACGCACTTTACTTTGGCGCCCGTTCAATTGCTCAAATCACCTTAAAACCTTTTCGGCCGAGCAGTCAAACTTATTTTTGGGTTTAAATGCATAGTCCGGACATGATGCTAGGTGCAGTTAGTCTCCGTAGACATAGGTTTTTCTAGCTAGACCCGAAGGAATCGAAATTCAGCCAGTCAGAACACGGCCCATTTTCGGTGTCTACTAGTCGGTCCGCGCAGTCGCTGGACACTACTAAATACTTGTATTCCAAATTCCGCCCACCTCAAACTCCCCCTCCCCCCCCCTGTCCTGGACTTAGTCACTGCCCAAACAAAAAGGGGAATCCACGAATTAATTTCCCACGCCCAACTAGCCAACGGGGACACCTTCATAAAAGGATCGGAAGAAGCTTTAAAATCGTTAGGAACAACCCTCCAACTAAATACTAACCCTGACTCAGAAGAGCCAACTCTAATCCAACTACTGTCGGTCATGCCAAACGCCGACCCGGCCAGCCCAACTCAAACACCCAACTCACTGTCAACCACCCGGGAAAGCCCAACAATCAGCAAAAAAATCCACAGCACAATTAAAACCAAACTGATGGGAAATAACCTAATAAAATCTTGCCAAAAAAAACTTAACTTCGAACAACAGTTCAACCAGGATAGCCAATGCCCAGTAAACGACAACCGACCAGTCACAACCGCCACGTCACCAATGGACAGCCAACAGACAACAACGGGCTCGGACAAAACAATCGCACCCGCCGTCATGACAGCTGATAACAAATTAAACTAGCTGTCTCCGGAGGATCGATTGCCAGTTAACACAAGAGTCCCAATAGATGAAAAAATTAAACAAACTAAAACAAGCAGCATAGCCCAAAAAAAGTCTAACGGTAAAAACCAAACAGGTATCCCAACAACCAAACTGGCCCCCCGAACTACGGCAATAAAAAGGTTAGCGTACCACAAAAACAGAAGCCCGATCAAAAACAACCTCAAAGCAACCAACTTCCTAAAAACCAGAGGGCAAAAAGTAGGGCTAATCACCAAAAAAGCAATAGCGCCAGTCAACAAGAAGCCCAGTAAAACCACTCCGCCGACTAACCTAACCCCCCCCCCACCTCACCATCACCTTCCCCAATACCATCCCCCCACACTCCCTTACCCCACCACTACCCCTGCCCCAAACCCCATCTTTACCACCTCCCTTACCCCCACCACTACCCCCGCCGCAGACCCCACCTCCACCACTTCCCTTACCCTCACCACTACCTCAGCCCCAAACCCCACCTCCACCCTCTCCCACTCACCCGCTACAACCACCACCCCAACCCCAACAGGTCCCACCAATTCCCCAACCCACCCACCCCCTACTACCCCACCCCAACCCCAGCAGGCCCTGCCAGTCACCTAACCCAACCTGCCCCCCCCCCATACCTCATACCAACAAAGAAAACCCTACCCCACAGGAAAACCAAACCCACCCAACCACCCCATCAACCACCCCCGGGATACCCATAACCACCAAAACCCCAACTCGGCTACCAAATGGCTCATCAAGTTATACCCCCTTCCAACCCACGAAACCTCTCTAAACCGCCTAAAATTCAACAATCCGCAACTCAACATCACCGAGGCCACAACATGGACCAACGGATACGTGCTTATCACAGCGGAAACAAACCAAAGCAAATATATTTTCATCCAAAGCCGCCAATACCAACTGTTACTATACGAAATAAAACCATCTAAGTGTCACCACTGCCAGCAATGGGGCCATGGCGCCAGTAAATGTAAACACCATAAGGAACAGCCCACCTGCTACAGGTGCGGCCAAAAGCACCCCAGGAGCTCCCGCAATTCGCCATGTACCCGACCCATCCAATGCCCGAATTGTCTAAGCAGACACATGGCCCACGACGACACATGCCACCACTATCAACGTGCGCTTAGACAGCTAAATAATAGGAGAGAACAACCTAAACAACTAATAACAAGCTACCCAACAACCAAAACCAGTTACAACCAATATCACATATGCGGCCAAAGTAAAAGTAAATGAACAAACCCAGATAACCGAGCTAAAAACACTAATTGAAACATTGGTAGTGGAAATGAATAACATTAAAAATAAACTTAACAACTAAAAAAGAAAGATAAGAAATAAATAAAAACCAGTAAGTCAACTAATAAACTAAAAATAGAAATTAATAATAAATATATATTAAATAAACTAATCAATTACGGGACTACAATATGGGAGACAAGTCTCCTCACACCCATATTAATAAAAATAAATCTATAAATAAAGGCCTTAGTGTTCTCCGAAGGAACGCTAAAGGCCTCCACTCAATGGGACATGGTGCCGAACTCATTCAACTCATTAGCACCCATAACACCAAGCCAGATATTATATGCTTACAAGAAACCTGGCTAGGAACTGGCTCCAAATAAAAGTAACAATAAAATAACAACTAAAAAATTCAAAATACCAGGCTATACAACATACTATAAAAATCGAGAAAATAGCACTAGAGGTGGACTAGCCACACTCATTAAAAGTACCATCCCGCATAGCAAAATTAAATACGAAACCTTAAATACCAATCTGGAAGTCCTAGGACTTACAGTATTAAATAAAAAAATGCCTATAGACGTCATCAATGTATACAGCCCACCGGGAGCAGCCCATAAACAGCTAACTATAAACGACTACAATAAACTTATTAAACTAAATAATAACCTAATCCTAGTAGGAGACTTCAACAGCCATAGCCCACTGTGGGGAGGTCAGCACTCCGACACACAAGGAGACATACTAGAAAACTTCATTACCATAAACAACCTAGTATGTCTCAACGATGGCAGCCCCACTTACTACCACGACCAGCTAGCAACCTCATCTGCCATCGATCTTACCATTACCTCTAATAACATAGGGGCAAACGCCCAATGGGTGGTACTTGATACTCTAAATAGCGACCACCTACCCATACTAACCAACTATAAAAGTAATATAGAATTTACCGAACAAGAAAAATTCTTACCAAAATTCAAATATAGTAAAGCCAACTGGGCAGGCTTTACAAGCGAATGCAGCCAAATTAAACTAGAAACTAATATAGATTTCGATGAAGCAACCACTAAATTTACCACCGAATTAATTAAAATAGCGGAAAATAATATACCCAAAACCAAACAATCAACAAAAAATTCACCTGTCAGTTGGTGGACGGACGAAATTAAAGCAAAATGCGGCTTCAGAAACAGGATGCGAAAACTCTTTTAAAAAACGGGTAAACCAGAATACCACCCTAAATATAAAATAGCAAAACACGAAATAGGTAAACTAATCATTGAAGCTAAACAGGCCAGCTGGCAGACATTCTGTGGGGAAATTAATACTAGAACTTCTATTAGAGAAATGTGGAAAAATGTTCATGCTATACAAGGACAACGCACGATCGCTACAGTCCTCCAAAAAAATAAAATAGCCACCACAAACAAACAAAAAGCAGATCTTCTAAGTCAAACATTTAGTAAAAACAGCAGCAACGAAAACTTCCCTAAAAAATTCTTTGATAAACTTAAGAAAGAGAACAACTTACCAACAACTGATACTATGATGGATACTCAACCTAACACGGATAATCTAGAATTTAATAAACCACTAACACTAATAGAACTAAAAGCGGCCATTAAAGCTAAAATAAAGCACCGCCACAGGGCCAGATCAAATCAGCTATACTCTACTAAAACATATGCCAGATGTAACCCTAGAGGTAGTGTTATCGCTCTATAACAGAATCTGGGAGGAGGGCCGTATGCCCACAGCATGGAAGCATGCAGAGTGTTTCAGCCTCCCAAAGGTGGGAAAAGACCACTCCCTCCCAGAGAGTTATAGACCTATAACACTCACATCGCACATGTGCAAAACCCTAGAAACTATAATCAATAAAAGACTAAATAACTACTTACTAGAGAATAAACTAATTACAAATGTACAAAGCGGATTTAGAACTAAGCACTCAACAATAGACCAGATAGTTAGACTCCAAAATAGCATAAATGAACAATAAACTTATTAAACTAAATAATAACCTAATCCTAGTAGGAGACTTCAACAGCCATAGCCCACTGTGGGGAGGTCAGCACTCCGACACACAAGGAGACATACTAGAAAACTTCATTACCATAAACAACCTAGTATGTCTCAACGATGGCAGCCCCACTTACTACCACGACCAGCTAGCAACCTCATCTGCCATCGATCTTACCATTACCTCTAATAACATAGGGGCAAACGCCCAATGGGTGGTACTTGATACTCTAAATAGCGACCACCTACCCATACTAACCAACTATAAAAGTAATATAGAATTTACCGAACAAGAAAAATTCTTACCAAAATTTAAATATAGTAAAGCCAACTGGGCAGGCTTTACAAGCGAATGCAGCCAAATTAAACTAGAAACTAATATAGATTTCGATGAAGCAACCACTAAATTTACCACCGAATTAATTAAAATAGCGGAAAATAATATACCCAAAACCAAACAATCAACAAAAAATTCCGCAAGTCCAAAAAAGTACTAGCAATCTTTACAGATATAGAAAAAGCATTTGATATGGTATGGCGCCAGGGACTACTCAATAAACTAAAAACTAACGGTATTAAAGGCAATATGTTCAACTTCATCAATAACTTTATTCACAACAGATCAATATCAGTCAGAGTAAACGGACACTACTCACAAAAAACCGAAATAATAAATGGTATCCCACAAGGATCGGTCCTATCACCAACCCTATTCAATATATTTATCAACGACATAACTAAAGCACTCGATGCTAAAAGTAAAATTAAATCAACCACTCCACTAAACACAGCACTCTTCGCTGACGACTGCGCCATTTGGCGCACAGGCAGAATAACCAAAAACCTATTTAGCCTAATGCAAAACGATATGCATAAACTAAATAAATGGGCCCATGACTGGGGCATCAAACTATCGGAAACCAAAACAGTCTGTATGCTATTCAATAAAGTCAACTCAGCCGATAATCACCAAATAACTTCAAATAATAAATCAGTTCCAAGAGTCAAAAAATTTAAATTCTTAGGAGTCACATTCGACTCAAAACTAACCTTTAGTTACCATATAAACAATATAATCAAACAATCTAAGAATACACTAAACTTAGTAAGAGCAATCTCAGGCACCAGTTGGGGGGGGGGGGGGGGGGGGGGGGGGGGCGCAAACGGAAGCAATGCTTATGGTTTACAAAGCATGTATACTCTCCAGGATAGACTATGGAGCCCAAGCCTACAGCTGCGCCGACCCAAAATTACTGCAAAATTAGATGTTATTCAAAACCAAGCACTAAGAACAATAGCTAAAGTTCCACGTAATACTAGCGGCCAAAGCTTAGAAGTAGAATTTAACATCATGCCACTTAAATACCGCCGCAATATCCAACATCTTAATTACCACCTCAAAATCCACTCGCTTAAGTTAGACCACCCAGTTCAGGAACTTACTCCTATAATAACTAAACCAGGACTAGAATTTAATAAAAACAAAAAACTCAATGACTCATTTGCCACTAGGGCTAGTAAACTAGAAATAGAGGTAGGAATAGATAACATACCTGTGGCTCTATATCATATTAATCAACCTATGGAGTGCCACACTCCATATCTAATTAAAAAAGCCACAGACCAAACACCATTTCCACCTTTTAAAAAAGTCCTGTTTGAAGCCGCAGCCAACGAAAACTACCCGAAGCACATCCATATATACACGGATGGCTAAAACCCCCCAGATAATGGTAGGGTTGGCTTCGCAATAGTAGAAGAAAAAATATCTAAACACTCCAAACTTGTTAAATATGCCAGGCTGTCAGACAACCTATCAGTTTACACAGCAGAACTGACAGCCATCTACGAGGCACTAATCTGGATCAGAAATAAACAATATCCTAAAAGTGTTATCTTCTCAGATAGCCTTAGCTCAATCCAATCTCTGCAAACTAATAAATCTACTAGGCCAGACATCTTAGCAGCTATCCACAATAAACTCCACGAATTAAACCAACTTAACCTAACAGTAGTATTCGAATGGGTCCCAGCTCATGTAGGAATAATTGGTAACGAAGTAGCCGACTATGGAGCAAAAACAGCACTCTCAATCACCAGTACAATTACCGCACTACCACTAGGAATAACAGAATTAATGTCAAAAGCAAGAAAACACTACATAAATCAATGGCAAGCAAACTGGGACCTAACAAATAATACATGGCACTATAACATCAAGCCACTAGTCAACTCAATAAGACCTAAACACAAAAAGACACATGTGGATAAGCTAATCACTAAATTACGCCTAGGTAAATCTTCAAAACTCAACAGCTGCTCCTTCACCAAACTAAACCCAGATTGTGACTGTGGCACCCGGGAAGATATGAAACACTATCTCCTGGATTGCACGCTACATACCACACAGAGACAACTAATGATAAAATCAATAACCGAAGCCAACCATAATAAACAAATAACGCCTAACTTTCTATTAAACCCGGATAAATGTCTAAAACATAAAACCTTCAAAGCAGTTTATCTGTTCGTCCAGTCCACCAAACCAAAGTTATAAATAAACCATCAAAGGCACCATAACCTTTCACTGGTACGCCCCCAGGAAGGAACTGCGACCAATTTCGAATTCCATTCGATGCTTTCCGACCAGGGGGCCAAAGGTGAACAGGGCAAGTAAGACCTACCATAGTGCTAATAGCTGTTAAAATACCTCTTCAAAACCACCCACTTGTAAACCCCTACACCAGAGCTGCAACCAATATTGAACTCGGACCCGATGCACTCAGGAGCAGGTGGTCAAAGGTGGGTCGGTAGCGAATAACCTAAGAATACCATTAAAAGCCTAGAAGCCAAAGGTGAACGGGCAAAATAGTACCTTACAACCTTTCACTAGTACGCCCCTCAGAAGGAACTGCAACCAATTTCGAACTCCACTCGATGCTTTCCAACCGAGGGGCCAAAGGTGAACAGGTTAAAACAAGACCTATCACAGTGCCAATATAAATATAGGAACTATTCAAAAAAACCCACTTGCAAGTCCCTGCTCACAAGCTGCAACCAATACTGACCTCGGACCCGATGCACTCATGAGCAGGTGGCCAAAGGTGGGTCGGTAGTGAATAACCTTGGATCAATGAATACCTAAACAAATCAACCAGGATAGGAGCCATAATCATCACTTGCTCTTCTTACAGCAGCCGACTCATCCAAACCAGTCATCCGGGATCCAAGAAAATGCACTTGTATATATCGCACAATTTATGTCGCACCATGCACTATTACTAATGAACAAACAGCAGACCACGGTAAGCCACCCACCCAGAGCCCAAAAGTGGAACCGAACGACAGAAACCTGAAGACAAACCAAGTAAGTCAATAATCCAACACGTAACCAAAGGGTAAACCAAACTACTATATGCAGCACACGCTAACCCTAGTGGATATTATCAGCATTTCAATATATTCTTCCAGGGGGCGGGAATCAAAAAATACGATACCATACCAATAAGAAATCAAACCATACTAACTACCCCTTACCAACACCATTACCATTACCAACACATAGATAGTCAAGCTGGGTGTGTCGTTTGAATGTGTGAATGCCGAATGACTGTTAATTAGTAAAATATAATTATGCAAGCAATAGGCTTTTTAATCAATACATAAACTATAAGGGCATGCCCTTTAAATTAGATACCTAGATTAATATAATCCCCCCCCCCCGCCATTGTGTTCAAATGCTACGCAAGGGCGGAGGGGGAGGGGTGGTCGTGAAGACGGTAAGGCAGTAGGTACAACCTTAACACCAAACTAGGATTACATACAGACTACACGCTCATCGCATCAGTACACAGGATGCATTGACTAATGATAACAATGCATCCGCCCCACACTCAATGGCCCAGCACGTACTCTAATAAGGAACCGGACAAAAGAATACCGGTTCCGAGTACACAATTGCAATGCACCCGGGGGAGGCCGAACAAAAGAATATCAGCCTCCCCCACCCAACCCCCAAAAAAACTTGCTGCTGGAATTGTACTTGGTGTCACTAAGGAGGAAGCGGAGGACCATGCCAATATCAGCACGTCGACCACCCCGGAACAAAACGCCTTGCCTACCGGTGTCTACACAATTGCACGAGTCTCCTCTGGGTTGTCATGCCACGACCAGAAGAGGTCAGGTCCTTATAAGGACCCTACGGACAACCTAGGGAGACACCCAGCAACATGAAGGTCTATAATTAACGAGCTACTCTCGACCACTAACGAGCTACTCTCGATTCCAAACTTATACTAGCTCGCACATTTACTTTTGACCGACCGTTCTAAATTGCGCCAAATTTCCTTCAAAGAAAAATGCGCTCTTTCTCTTTGGCATTAATAGCGCCATTCAAAATTCCATAGCACCACCACCCCCCCCCCCCCCCCGCTACCGATTCAATCGGGCTGCTGGTGCTCTCTTGCACCTTACCCCCCCCCCCCCCCCACCTTTCTTGTCATGGACGGAGCCGGCCTAGGCGTGCGCTACAACAGCTTGTTCTGAATGTGCACGTAAAACCCTATGACCATGACCATGACCAATCGAAAAGAATAGCTCGTTAAGTGGCGACAGCGGTTTTCTCCCTCAATATCTGTGGTCCTTAACCATAAGTTCGACACCATATAACCGTAAATAAAATGTGTTGAGTGCATTTGACCAAAGGTAGGCCAGCACATACCATGGCCTTTGGTAGACCAGTTGTGGTGCACTAACTGGAACGAGAGAAAGCTCACAGGCCGTATGGACATGAACACTGGTTGGGATGGGGGTGGGGGTGGGGATGGGGGTGGAATAGTGGGAACCCAGTGGTTCCGTATGTTTTGACTGTCGAGTTGCTAAATGATAAAGCGCTCGCCTGATGCGCGGTCGGTCTAGGATCGATCCCCGACGGTGGGCCAGAGGGGCTCAACCAGGCCCAGATTTTCGAAGCTATCTTAGCGCTACGATATCGTAAGATCGTCATAGGCTATGGCATGCGTCATTGTGACGTCAGAACATACGACGGTTTTACGATATCGTAGCGTTAATATAGCTTCGAAAACATCTGTAGCCAGGACACAACGATTGATATATCAAAGGACGTGGCAGCCCCCCCCCCCCCCCCCCCCCCCTCCATTTTTCACCAGTTTTTATTTCGGGACTTTAAAATGTCTTATAATGCTAATACGGAAACCTGACGATAGAACCTCCTCATATATATATATATATATATATATATATATATATGTATACATATATATACATGTGTGTGTATATATATACATATATATATATGTATGTATGTATGTATGTATATATGTATATATGTATATATGTATATATGTATATATGTATATATATATATATGTATATATGTATATATATATATATATATATATATATATATATATATATATATATATATATATATATATATATATATATATATATATCAATGGTCATGGTATGTGCTGCCTTGCCTAAAAAAGCGCAAATAAAAGATCCCTTGCTGCTATATGTTAGAATTATCAAATGTTTGACATTCAAAAGCCGATAATTAATAAATGAAGTCGACAAATGAACAGGTGAGGTACATGATATGCCTGTCAAAAGTAGATTGCGATGACCTCATTATGGTAAGCAACACAACACCATCCCAAGTTGTACATAAAGCAAGGTTTGAATTAATGATAAAGAAGATATTGCCCCGAATAAGGATTTCCTTTGATGTGCAGTAATGTGTGAAAAGTAGGTTGCAGTGACCTAGTTATGGTACGTGAATCACCACCATCCCAAGTTATACTAACATGCAAGGTTTGATGATCCTATATGAATTAATAAGGAAAATATGGTCGGGGAATGGATTTCCTTTAATGTGCAGTAATGTGTGAAAAGTAGGTCGCAGTGACCTAGTTATGGTAAACATCACACAGCCTTCCCAAGTTGAAATTAATACAAAATTTGAAGATCCTATATGAATTGACCAAAAAATATATGCTTCAGAAACATAAAAAATTATGTAAGGACGGACGCATGGATGTCATACCATAATATGACCATAATATGACCGGTCAAAAACCGGTGTATAAAAAGCCTAGCTAAAGCTGTTACTTGTTCAAAGGATGGGGTGGGACGTAGCCCACTGGTAAAGCGGTCGCCTGATGTGCAGCCGGTTTGGGATCGATCCCCGTCGGTGGGCCCAATGGTTTATTTCTGGTCCTAGCCAGTGCACCATGACAAAGGCCATGGTATGTGCTATCCTGTCTGTGGGATGGTGAATATATATAAAAGATCCATTGCTACTAATGAAAAAAATGTAGCGGGTTTCCTCTCTAACACTTTATGTCAAAATTACCAAATGTTTCACATCCAATCGCCGATGATTAATAAATCAATGTGCTCTAGTAGTTTCTTTAAACAAAACAAACTTTACTGTTTTTGAAAGGTGGTGATCGACGACATTAATTTTGTGTTTAGTTTAATTTCTCACAAAGCTAGACCAACGAAAGTTGGGTTATAGTTGCATCTATGGATGTCTCGTTCCAGCCAGTGCACCACAACTGGTATATCAAAGGCTGTGGTATGTGTTATCCTGTCTGTGGGATGGTGCATATAAAATAACCCTTGCTACTAATTAATGTACCTACCAGCATGTAGACCGATGGCCTAACCACGACGCCGGTACATGCTAATGGTGACAGATGTCATTAGTTTGTTCAACTAAAGAATCCTGGAGATGCGATTTAACACAGTAGTAGAGCATTTGTATGAAGCAAGCTAGCGAGTTGCACTCATGTTTTTTCCCCATCCCAACCAGTGCCGCATGACTGGCACATCAACGGTCATGGTAGCGTATTATTTCTAAGATTATGGCATGTGTTGTCCTGTGTGTAGTATATGATCGATTAAAGGGACGGTCCTGAGTTTGCGGCATTGTAAGATATTTTAAACTAGCACAGCCATTTTGGCTATTAAAATTACATATTAAATTTATTTTCTTCTTTAGAATACCAGTGTCTGTATATCCAATGTGTGTAGTCATATGCCAATGTTTGTAGCAGTTATTATTAATTTGATCAGGGACTGACGAGTAGGGGGACTGGGGGGACCTCTAGTCCCCAAATAATTCTGAATCAAAAATATGATTGGTAGTAAATCTTAAAGCAGAGATGAATTTTACTTGTAGAATGCAGGAAATTGCATTTCAGGACATCTAGTTTTCAAAGGTTTACAGGGGAGTATACACCCGAATCCCCCTAGAAACTTTGTTTTACGCCCTCGATCTGTCAGCCCTCCCCCAATGTCTACTTGGTTCCACTGTGCCCGTTTCTTCATAATGAATATTTGTTCGTATGTATGAAATTACTGGAAGGAAAAATCTGGTTTGGGCTACTAAAAACAATTGGATAACAAACCGTAAAATATGGCCCATGTTATTGTCATTTTAAAATACATGTTTTGGGTTTTTGTTTTTGTGTATTGTTGGTCCTTTCTTTGATGTTAATGTCCATTTGTGCTAGGTTTGATAAAATGTTCATTCATGCATTGTAAGTAAAACAAGCAGACAATTTTTATTGATAACATTTAAATAATAAAAACAAAAAATACATTTTAAACATTATAAATACCAGACCAATGATTTACTGAAGAAACAGACAAAACAGTAATTAAATACAACTTAATAAGTTTATTTTAAATCTAAAAGATAAATAAGTAAAAGTTAAACTGATATATCTTAGATACAGACATGACACAATTGTATTATTTAACAAAATATGTGACAATTTGTTATTTACCTTCCTATTTTCAGTCTCGGAGAGGCAGACCTGGGCCCGTGCTTATATAACTTTTAGAATCCGGATCTCTAATGACGTCACACACGTACAATTTGTATGGCGTTGTCATGATATTAGTGTCACAGACTCTTAGAGTCTCAAGTCTACACTCTAGACTCTAATCTAAAAGTTTTATAAACACCAGGTCAGGTGTCTTGAGTCTAGACTTTAAAAGTTTTATAAACACCAGGCCAGGTGTCTTGAGTCTAGACTTTAAAAAGTTTTATAAACACCAGGCCAGGTGTCTTGAGTCTAGACTTTAAAAAGTTTTATAAACACCAGGCCAGGTGTCTTGAGTCTAGACTTTAAAAAGTTTTATAAACACCAGGCCAGGTGTCTTGAGTCTAGACTTTAAAAGTTTTATAAACACCAGGCCAGGTGTCTTGAGTCTAGACTTTAAAAAGTTTTATAAACACCAGGCCAGGTGTCTTGAGTCTAGACTTTAAAAGTTTTATAAACGCCAGGCCAAGTTTCTGGACTGCATTCCTAGGATAGCGTGCTTGAACCATCAGTGAATTTACATACTACATACTGTAAATCCTGGAACAGAAGCCTAGGCTTTTATTTGTGAGACCCGGCCTCTATTCAAGGCAGGAATGAGAAATAACCCACAGGACATAAAAAGTGGAGAGATAGTTGTCCTATAGTACCAGTAGTTATGGTATAGTAATGGACACTTTCGCCTATGAGAAATAACCCACAGGAAAGTGCAAAGTATAAGACTCCATCATATGTGATCATGTGGGATAGAAAAAGTACACCCGAGGTGGTGAAAATTTTGACCCGAGACGAGGCTTGCCTCATGTGATGGAGTCTTTTTCTCTCATTCATTTGGTAAATAAACCATTAATTTACACGGAACAGACAAAGATGGCTGAACAAGTAACTGCTTCATTTTACCATTTTATCATAAATAAACTACACTATCGTATTTGCCTTGTTTGTTTCATGTGTTAAATAAAATCTAACATTACAAATTAACTAGATATCTTTTAAAATGAAGGTTTTAATAACAAAATATTAATTTAAAACTGTGTCTAATGACCTCATATCATCACCTCGCACTAATATGACGTCATATATGACCAACGACGTCATGTTAAACAAGTGTGCGTTGTATCCCATGTAAGATAGAAATTTCCTACATAGCTTTCTTTCATGGGATAGCTCTGTCCCATATACCTGAAGATGAGAGAAAAAGTTTTCCTATAGTACTAGTAGTCATGGTATTTTAACGGAAACTTTCACCTACATCTCAGTTTACAGTTACGTTTCTTCAGAACCAATTTAATATAGCAGGCATGGTCAAGATCACATCAGTACATTTCTCATCAATATTATCACACATTTTGTTGAAATAAATTTATAGTTATATACATATTTAACTTACTTCATGACTACTTGCATCAGCCAGCATAAAGATGTCTTTTGTACTGTAAATCTGTTATTATTCAGAATGAACAATATTTATTTTTTAACAAAATATCAATTAGTACAGCTTTTTTTTCTTCATCAAATTAAAATAAAATTCACCAAGTGTTTCCAATACATGTACAGTCACACTTCGATAGCTCGATCTTGAAGGGAATGAGAAAATAGTTCGAGTTTCAGGGAGTTCGAGTTTTCGAAATTAATATATAACAGTTCAAATTTGAAACTGCATTGCAACTGGTTGCAGCATTGCAGTTGGTTAATTTCGCTTAATATTGTAAGAAGCGTGCGCTTCGCTGCCTATCTCTGAACTCTTAAAAACTATGCATCTCCAGTTTTCCATCAAATTAAAATAAAATTCACCAAGTGTTTCCAATACATGTATTTGCAAATAGTGAATCTGACAATAGCTATAGCTAGCCCTGTAATGTATTTGAATGGTATTTGCTTTGAAATGTATATCCATGCATATTTAGGCCTACAATGTACAAAATACTCCAAGTTTCTGGCACATGTCAACCATCACAGTATTGATAATCACAATATTGTAATGTTTTATATCACAGACAAAAATATCTGGCTCGAACATAAACATTTTTGTTACCTACAGCAATTGTGAAATCTTTTTGCCGTAGACAAAATATTCACCAACAGCAATTTTGAGCCTGTCTATGGTAATTATAAGCTAGTAACTTTGGAAACAAATATAAAAACAAAAAATAGTCTCTTGAACTGACGGCAATAATTTTTATCCATCGGCAAAAATGTTTTTAAAATGTCATCGGTCAACTGCTACTGATGGTATTTCATATCACAACTACGGCAATAGCTGTCAGTGCCATCGTTAAGTTCGAGCCCTGAGAATTTGACAGCATGTTCAGCTTCTTCACACACGCAGACTTAATCGGGCCTTTTCCAGAATGTCTTTTCTTATTTTAGGATAGTTTGGGTGGCTTGATAAAACCTGGAGAAAAAAAAAAGACAGAAAAACTCTTTATATCCAAACTACTGAAAACAGATATATTTAAACAAAACATATGGCTATAAAATATATAAGTTTGGTTTGTTTAACAACATCACTAGAGCACATTGATTTATTAATCATCGGCTATTGGATGCCAAACATATGGTCATTTTGACACAGTGATAAAGAGGAAACCTGCAACATTTTTCAATTAGTAGCAAAGGATCTTTTATATGCACCATCCCACAGACAGGACTGCACATACCATGGCCTTTCATATACCAGTTGTGGTGCACTGGCTGGAACAAGGACTATAAAATATGTGCCCACATGTAAATATTTTAAAACTGACACATAGAATTCAGTTGTTAGACAAGCTGGTACAATACATATCATTACCGTAAATTACATCACCTGGTTCCTATAACGCACGTATGGGTTTGATTTCTTGATATTTGTAAGATATTTCTTTTAAACCATGTTGGACATTATTGTTTTATGAAGGATATATATTACCTGAAAATAACTGATGACACAAACTTTAAAAAAAAGTATTACGGTAAATAAATTAAGTTTTTCTTTAAATTTTATTTGGGTAATTAGACTCAATAAGATGTCCCCTAAAATATTACACACATCAAGAAAGTGTTACGTTGGGTGTTTTCTTACAATCTGAGGTTGAAAAATGTAGGTTCAAAATGACACATTTCACATTGGAAACTTGGATCAAAGAAAGAAATGTTTTATTTAACGACCCATTCAACACATTATATTTACAGTTATATGGCGTCAGACATATGGTCAAAGACCACACAGATATTGAGAGAGGAAACCCACTGTCGCCACTTCATGTGCTACTCTTTTCGATTAGCAGAAGGGATCTTTTATATGCACCCTCCTACAGAGTAGTACATACCACAGCCTTTGATATACCAGTCGTGGTGCACTGGCTGGAACGAGAAATAGCCCAATGGGCCCACCGACGGGGATTGATCGCGCATCAGGCAAGTGCTGTACCACTGAGCTATGTCCTGCCCCCAAACTTGGATCAGTGACAACTTATTCTGATTTTAAAGCTGGATGCACAAGAGTTAAGGACACATAAGCATATTTGGTGTTTATCATACAGTTGGCACCATATAGTCAATATCAATGTTTCCCTATAGCCGTATCTGTGTAGATTATTTAGTTGATGTCTGAGTATATGAATGACATTAGTTACCTACATGGTGACATATATCAACTGCATCCACAAATCTCTTTGCCTTCACGTAGTTAAAAGCCAGCTTATATCCTATTAAAAATGCATTAATATATAAATAATATTGGAAAGCTTAAAGTGGCAAGGGGAAAAACACAAATGGAGAAAACTTGAGGTGTTTTCTCTTTTATAGATACATCACCTGTCCTCATAACTAGTGCATATTCCCTATGGTTAGTAGACTGTCCGAACATCCCAACAGCCAATGGGATGGCCTAAATTCTTCTACTGCGCACCACTTCCTGTTCCTGCCACGTGACTGTAACTTCCTTCTTTTCCCTGAGCGAATCGCATGGAGAACTGGAAGCGGGGAGGTCAGGTGGGAATCATCCCATGAGGACAGGTGATGTAGATATAAAAGAGAAAACACCTCAAGTTTTCTCCATTTCTTTTCAACATCACCTGTCCTCATAACTAGTGCAGCATTCAACAGATGGTGGTGGGTTTTGTACTCCTAAGATGCACAAGTCTTCTCCACGCGGACCGGTAGGAATCTGACAGTGGAAGAATAAGGCCAGCCAGAGTTAGCCCATCCCCCAAGAGATGCATGGAACAAACCAATACCCGTGCTGTTAGTATTGACAGTGGGAAAGGTGGCATCCGTCAGTGATGTGGATGAACGAAGTCGTGAATTACGTAAAGGGTCACAAATTCGTCCTCGAACAAATGGGTTCTGAATGGTGGGTAAGCATCGCCACCGCGGATGCAGGTGTTACATAATCATCCAACCCATGATTGTATACTGAACGCAAACAATATGGTGGAAGCATCCATCAGAACATTAAACCAACAAAACCCCGATTTTTTCTTACTAGTAAAACAGTAGAGAAATTAGTTCAATTAGTAGGAAACAGGTTGTTAGTGTGCAGTGCATTAACTAACTAGTGTTATCCAGACAAAAAGTCCTGGCACCAACCAGTGCAAAACTTCGGAAAGGTGTCCAAAAAAACAATTTGTCAAGTCCATTCCTCACCTGTCAATTCATTGGACATCTCCAGGTGCAGTCCTGAATCTTGACAGACATCAGTGGTGACGAGGACGACCAGAATTCACCAGAGTTTGAGCTGCAACCACCGGACCCAGATGATGGAATTCCTCAACATCTTTGGTAGACACATCCCTCAGGTAGTAGTTTGCGAAGATACAATCGGTGGCCCAATAACACCCTGTTAACATGCTGGTAATCGGTGTATTACAATGCAGCGACATGGCGGCGGCTAAGGCATGCAGTTATGTGGATTAAGACGCCAGCGGTGGAGGTAAACCCTCTGCCTGGTAAGCATACAGAATCATGGACCTTATCCAAGTGGACACTGTGTTCTTAGTGATGTCTTTCAAATGTCTCTGGTTGCAAGAGAGGAACAACCGCTTTTGATCTTTGCGAAAAGTTTTAGTTCTCTCCAGGTACAGCTTAAGGGCTCGAACAGGACACAATGGAAGAAAGTGCTTTAACATCATAGGTGCGAGGAGATTGATCCGACAGCTGATTCTTAGCAACAAAGTTCATCAAAAGGCCAGTGAAACTGAAGAGTTGTCTTGATGAAAACGCACCATGTCGACATCCAAAGCATGTATCTCTGACACTCTTGCCACCATAGCAAACCCCAGCAGGAATGCCGTCTTCCTTGTCAAAACCTCTAAAGATGCCTCAGCAGCAGGCTCATAACGTGCTTTAGATAAGGCCCTCAGAACCAGAGATACAGCAGGAAGTCTGCTAGCCTCTCAACACGAATAGTCTGAGGTTTCAGTTTCTTACTGAGACACCATCGATGAAAACATAACCACCGGACATGCAGCAGCTGTGGATGCCCAATGAGCTTTCAAAATCGTCGATGTGGTCTGTGAAGAGAACCCCTTCTTCCTTAAACCCTCGGAGATAATGTCCATGCGTGTAGTTGGTAAAAGCTTGGATTTGGATAGTGCTATCTCGATGTGGGACGAAGCAAGAGGTGATCACAATCTGGTAGCGGTAGAGGGTTTGGTGCCGCCAGACGAAGGAGGTCTGGATATCAGAATCAGCTTGGCCAGTTTGGAGCGATGAGAAGTATCCGACAATGGAACTCCTGAAACTGCTGGAGGACTCTTGGTTGGCAGTAATACTGGTGGCGGGAACGCATACGCGTCCAGACTGTCCCAGCTAATGGCCAATGTGTCTCAATCCAGAACAGGTGACACGTACAATCTCAGCTGACAATTGAAGCGTGTCGCAAAAAGATCGACATTTGGTGTCCACAGTCTGTGACACACAACATGTTTGCCTTCACATTTGACACACCTGGTATGTGACGTGCTCTGAGTTGCAACGGGATTGCATCTGTCAGCTTGAACAGGCGATATGTGAGATCCAGTGGGCTGCTGGAATGAGTTCCGCCCTGACGATTGCTGTAGGCCGCTGCTGTCACATTGTCGGTAGCTACCATTAGAGTTGCATGGATCAAGTGCCGACGCCAACGACGTATCGCATTGAACACTGCCAGAAGCTCTAACACGTTGATGTGGTAACTTGCTTCGATGGAAGACCACAGCCCAAATGTTGTCTGACTGTTCAGATGTGCTCCCAAACCTTCTTGAGAGGCGTCCATGAACAAATGGTCGGTCGCTTGGAATGGCCTCAAAGAGACTAAGACATTTGATGGAATCAGCCACCATTGAAAACTGGGCCAAAGGTTGTCAGGAAGGCTGATCATCAGTCCAACGTGATGAACGGATTTGGGAAGACTTGTAAGCGATGTAACTGCAGGCGACCCCGTAGAGTCAAGTCTTGGGCTGAGTTCAAAAGACCCAGTAGGCTCTGCCATGCATGGGAAGTCACAGGTTCGGCCAGAACTTTGGATACCGCAGATTGAATCTTGGTCCATCGGTTGGCAGGAACCTGAAGGAGTCCCAGATCGGTCTGCAGCTGAATCCCAATGAACTGGAGATGCTGTGTTGGTAGCAATAGCGACTTGTCCTGGTTGACAATCCATCCGTGGCGGTTCAAGAACTGAAGTAAGTAGCTGACTTGTCCTGCTAACTTCGTCTTGCTCTGGCACTTTAAAAGACAGTCGTCCAGATATGGGTAAAATGATATACCCTGCTGATGGAGAACCCGGGACATCCGGACTGTTATTCTTGTGAACAGGCAAGGAGCTACCGAAATGCCAAATGGCAGAACCATCCACTCGTAGTGCACTCCCTGTAGCACGAACCTGAGATACTTGTGGTAGGCTGGATGGACAGGCATGTGGAGGTAGGCATCCTTGATGTCAAGTGATGCTAGCCAGTCGTTTGGTTGAATGACAGTTATCACATCGCGGACTGTGAACATCTTGAACTGCGGTGGAGGTTCGAGAAGATGTAAGTTGAAGTACGCCAGGATGTGGATCATTCTGAGGTTTGTAGAATCTTTCTTGGGAACCAGAAAGATTTCTAAGTAAAACCCCGGAGTGATGTGCTGCATAGGTATCTTCTGTACTGCTCCCTTGTCTAACAGTTTGTTGACTGTGTCTTGCAAGACCAGCAAGTGAGAATCCGAGTGGCAGGCTTCCCTTGGAGATCTGGTCAAAGGTGGTGGGGAAGATAATTATTGCAGCCGATAACCATGTCGTAATATCCCTGTTACAAACACGTCATCGCAGAGGTGTTCCCAATTTCTCCTAATACCTCTGCAGTCAACCTCCGACAGTGGATGTTTCAACCAGTGTTGGACACATCGGAAGTTTGAGTTGAAAGTCGTTGTTCAAGGTAAAGTCGAGGGGTGCGCAAAGGTTGTGATAATCTAAGGAGTCCTGGGTGTGATGGCTGGCATCAAAGTCGGAGAGGCTTCCCTTGGGATCGATTCCCCGATCTGGCAGACTTTCTAGGTGGAGGTTGTCCCTGAAAGGCTGCCGTTTAAAAGGCGTGTTCTTCCATTTTTTCAACGAAGCTGACAGTGTTTTCACGGTTGCAGTTGATTGCTGTGCCGTTTCATTATCTGTCACCACATCAGCAAACAGTTTAGGCGACGACCACGGTTGAGACAACAGTTTCTTTTTATATTATGAGCATCATCTAATGTGGACTGCTTTAAACAAGATGTCTGCCGCTGGTGTGTTAAGATGGTGGAAGTAGATGTGATCATCGACATCATAACTGCAACCATCTTAGCTGACTGTTGAAGGAGAGCATAACCCTTACCATCCTTCACTTGCAAAGCTATGGCAGCTAAAAACACATCTAGATACGACAAGACGTAAAGCAACTGCCGCTGAGTAGTATCGATAGCTGTCACAGTCCGTTCCGGAATTTCCACCATCGAGGGAGGCTTGCTAAGTCGAGATGCGTCAAAATCCAAGTCAGGAACCCGATCCTTGAAAGGCATGTTAAAGACAGGATAGGAATAACTATGCCACGGAGGTAATGCCAACGGTGAAGCCGTCTCCACAAAAAATGCATCTAACTCTGAGTTGACCCTGGCGATCATCATGCCCACAGCGAGTGATTTAATAACGACATCCTCTGGGGCTACATCGGTCGCAATCATGGGTATTGGTCCCTTCCGGGCAGGCGGTAGTAGTTCATAGACGATGGATAAGCAATCTTTCATAGTCATACTATCAGCAGCATCCGTATCGTCCACCACCAAGACATGTGACTCATCGTCCGGAAAGTCCCGTAAGAGCCGAGCACACGCATGTCGATCACCCATACTGGAAGGCCGTGGAGACCGCGAACGGCCAGAACAGGAACCGGAACCGGAAGCTGTCCGTGAAGCATGATTCTCGATATTCCTAGACCGATCCCGGCGACTGGAACGACCCGTCACTGTAGCACGGACCATCGCTGATACTGGCGTAGCGACTGGTACTATCACATCAGCCGAACCCGAAGACACTGGTCCCAGTGAGGAAACCGTAGCCGCTGGACCTGGAACCGATGAACTAGTAGCTAGATGCAATAGTTTCCTGGACCATGCTCGGTAACAGCGATTTCAACACCTCAGCGACAGACTCCAGGATGGATACAGCCGGAGGAGTAGCAGCCGAGACAGTCTCCACCTTCTTTGCCTGCTGGGCAATCACCTTCAAGTAGTTGTCAAACTCCACAGAACCTAGAGGCAGACATAGAAGGCAACGCAATTCCACATCGCAAGGCGGGCGACATCCAGGGCAAACATCATGCAGGTCTCCACCCACCAAAAACTTCCTGCACTTAGAGCAGAAACGTATAACCCTTGTAGAACTCGTATCAGACATTCTCAATCAAACTGTAATGAGAAAGCAAACACATAAAATTGTACAATTCCAGTAAACAAGAAGCCGCCATTTTAAAAATGGCAACTGACAACTTGAACCGGCACATGTGAAAAAAATAAAATTTCACATAACACTTTAAATAAAGTGATTACAACCAAAATAATGGTATAGTAAAAAGGTAACAACATTATAGAATGTGTCACAACAATAAATCGAAACATAAACCATAGTAATTAAAACAGATGGCTCAGATTACGACAGAGCGAAAATAAGAACATCCGAACCATAGAAGCAAAGGAAAAAGAAGGAAGTTACAGTCATGTGACCGGAACAGGAAGGGGTACACAGTAGAAGAATTTAGGCCATCCCATTGGCTGTTGGGATGTTCGGACCAGTCTACTAACCGTAAGGAATATGCACTAGTTATGAGGACAGGTGATGTTGAAAAGAAATAATATGGATAATGTGGATAATAAATATCTATCTTTTTCTCTCTCTATACATACATACATACATACATACATATATATATATATATATATATATATACACACACACACACACACACACACACACACACACACACACACACACAATGTGAATAATTTCATTATAATCATAATATAAGGTCAAGATGGAATTATAAATTAAATGTCCGACACCATATAACTGTAATAAAAATGTGTCGAGTGAGTTGTTAACTAAAACATTTCTTCTTCTTCTTTCTTTTTAATTTCATAATCATATGCAACGTCACTAATATGGATAATGTGGATAATAAAGATCTCTCTTTTTCTCTCTCTATACATACATACATATATACATATGCGACGTGTTTTCACTTTTTCATAAAATTCAATCACGTCATTAAGCAATTGTTTAGAATATTTTTATAATAACGACATAATAATATAAAATTCAACTACTTCATCAAGCAATTATTTGTAATTATTTTTTCCATAATGACCACACGATAATGTTCTTGCTTGACCTTGACATAGCTGCTCTTGCCAAAGCACGACAGAATGATAACGAAAAAGCTAAACAAAATTGGTTCTAGTGTGATCCAAGTTCACTTTTCCATAAAATTGAATCCACTTCATCAAACAATTGTTTATAATTAAGTTTTCCATAATGACCACCCGATGATGTTCTTGCTTGACCTGAAATTAGCTGCTCTTGCCAAAGCAGGACAGGATGATGAGGAAAAGTAAGACAACGTCCATGTACAGCTGGAGAGCTCCGGAGATGTACTCCTCGGGAGACAGTTCAATCTTCCGGCCTCCCACAATCATCTGGGTGTCGTACACCAGAAACTGTCAACAGAGAAAAACAACCATTCTGAGAGTAATGCTAATGCTAGTCTCAGACTACCAACTGTCAACAGAGAAAAACAACCATTCTGAGAGTAATGCTAATGTTAGTGTCAGACTACCAACTGTCAACAGAGAAAAAAAATATATTCTGTGAGTAATGCTAATGCTAGTGTCAGACTACCTACTGTCAACAGAGAAAACTCCTTGCAATGAGACCAACAACGGCTAAGACTCAATAAGAATCAACACAAAAAAACCCAACATGTTTATGTAACATTATCTAAATTTGATGGAAAAAATGTGGACCTTTGCGTACATGCTTGAATAAGGCCACCACACCCATCAAACTTTGTCGCTTGAAGTTTGGGTTACATCTAGTATGGGTAATAATGTCAGTAGTAGGGGTGTATAGTAGGTGGTTACAAGTGCCTCTTAACAATGCCAGAAGTAACTACTGAACACTCCCCGAAGTAGTCAAAACTAAGCGCACAGCTAAAAGCTGATGGGGAATGGCAGGTGTGTGGCATGAATAGCCACAAAAGACAAGCACATGTCACGGTTAGAGAGACAAGGACTGAGATGTGGAGTTGGAGAGTAAAAGAAGTTAAAAGATAGGAGGAGTTGCCAGATCAGGAAGAAATGAGATGGAATTCAAAGGAGAGAAAGGATAGGGGGCAGTGGGATAAAATTTTTTTAATAATAATCAAATAGTAAGGGTATTAATAACCAGGAACTCACCAGACCGAAAAGAAGGGCTGCTAGTCCACCATACACTGCATCAAGAATCTTAAAAAACAAAAGAAATCAATAATGATACAAAAAGTTAAAAGTTTTGTTTTGTTTAACAACACCACTAGAGCACATTGATTTATTTATCATCAGCTGTTGGATGTCAAACATTTGGTAATTTTGACATCTAGTCTTAAGAGAGGAAACCCGCTAAAATGTTTCCATTAGTAGCAAGGGATCTTTTATAGGCACCATCCCACAGACAGGATAGCACATACCACAGCCTTTTATATACTAATCATGGTGCGCTGGCTGCAACGAGAAATAGACCCCATCGACAGGGATCGATCCTAGACTGACCGTGCATCAAGCGTGCACTTTACAACTGGGCTATGTCCTGCCTATAATAATATAAATGAAATACAGTGAAACTCCTAAAAACCAGACCCTCTGTAAACTGGACATGATTCACATTCCCTTTTTAAAGACGCACGCCCTAGTTCCATCCAGCGAAAATTAATTATAATTTGGTTAATCTACAAACATGTAACACACTTGGATCACGTTTTAATCAAATGGAGTGAAAAAGCAGGTTTTATATCGATAAATACCATGGGAATCCCCATGTCCCAATTGCTTGAAATAATTTTGAAAGTTAGTATTCTGATGTCACCGGTAGACGTCGCTTGAAGCACAACAATGCCTATGTCACGACAAATTTCACAGAGTGCGCACAGACTTGGGGTGCGTTCCTTTCACCTCTCCTGGACATGTTCCAACTGTTCTGTCCTGGTTGTATCCCCTCTCCAGATATCATAAGACTTAGCAAAATTATTGGTTTTAAGGGTTTGTAACGTTTTGTACTGAGACACTTACTTGTCTGAACTTTATTGATACTGAAAATGTTCACGAACTGTTAAGAAAAATCTCACAAATGAACAACAAGCAAACGACAACAAATCGGATGTTGATTGCGCGAACCGTACACGAGAAAACAAACCGAACCAAAATGATAACGGTCACGTGGTATACCAACGTCTGTGATGTTTACACAGGAAGATTCCCTCTAAAAATAGATTGGACCTCGCTTGCTTAACGTTTTTTTCTCGAGTGCACGCGGCTTTTTAAGAAATACAAAAAATGCATTTCGTGGTTTTACAAACATCAGGATTACCAGGATTACCAAAAAGCATTTCAGGTGAATGGAAATGTGTATTCTAAATAATAAAATGTAAGTAAAGTGCAATTTTATTTGTGAAAAAAATGGGTTTAATAGCGAAAAACAACGCCGTAATGGTTAACAACTAGCCGTAACTAGGGCGTGTCCCTTTAAAGATCAGGGCAGAACAGAACCCCTCTAAACCAGATACCCTCTTTAAAGCAGATTTTTTTTTACTGAGTTCTGTGGGCGCTACTTATTTCTCTTTCTTTATATATTTATAAAATAATTTAAAATGTCTTTGTCTTTGTAATATAAATATGTCTTACCTATAAAAAACATAGCACAAACATAACAAAATAAAGATATATTAGTTTTAAAATAATCCAGAACATTTTAAACTATGGTTATTTGTAACTTCAACATTTGGCCAATAGAAAGAGAGGAAACCCATTGCCGCCATATATATATATATATATATTTATCTAATAATATCTTAATTTTTCAGTGCAATCAAAGTATGTGATATTTTTCAGATCACATACTTTAAGAATTTGATAACTTTGCAAATTAGATGTAAATTAGTCGAGGTCTCGGCACTAGGTTTATTGACATTTAAGCAAACGTAATTGGGTGACACTCCATGACTGACGTCTGCATTCATAGTCATCAAATAAAAACATTTCAATGGCAATTTGACACTGAAAGCTGTCCAGCGTTCAGAAAACAAAAAACGTTAGGCATAACTTTATTTTGATGTAAGGACATCCAAAATGACGTCATTCGAGTTTGACGTCATTTCCAGTCAAAAATACACCGCGCCACATATTCTTACATCATTTGAATATCTAGTAATAGCGGACTGGAATTAAAGTTGCGTGTACAGTTTACAAAAACATGTTGTATTAAGCTTGAGCTTATATGATAAAGAGATTATTACCCTCGTGTATTTCGGTATCGTCAATATCATATATTAGGAATAAAAATAATGTATTATACTCGCCAGAGGCTCGCATAATACAATTTTTATTCCTAATATATGATATTGACGATACCGAAAAACACTCTGGTAATAACCTATATATATATATATATATATATATATATATATGTGTAAGTATTCCGAGTTCTAGTCTGTGACCATATGGTACCCCATATGCATTTTTGGGTACAATCTTAGTAATATTCATGAAATACTGTCAAAATCACTTGTTACCAATTTTTCTGGGACCCCTAGCTAAGAGCAGCTATTTTGGATTTTAAAATGGCCGGCACATATAACATACTGAACCACTATTTTGATATGATAGTCTTTTTATTTATCTTTTTTATTACAATTCGCACGTGTCTCGCATATTTAAATATAATGATGATGATGATTATATATTGTCGCCATACTGAATTACAAAATGGCTGCCATTTACAAGAAAAATGGCCGCTTTAGTCATATGAAAATAGTTTATACAAGTACAAGGATTAAATTACACAGCTGTGTTTAATGTGTTTGTGTTTTTAAGAACTTTGTGTGTGTGTGTGTGTGTATGTGTGTGTGTGTGGACAAGAAGGACAAGAGCCTGCTCCCACACAGCCGATTGACAATGAGCTCTCATGATATGTTGCATCCATGCTCCAGATGTTGGTGGTAGCAATTTGACTCCTTTGTCAATGGACTGTTGCTTGAATAAGGTCCATCTAAGCTTGTGCGGTTCTGTGATGTTGACACGCTTCTTACAGAGAATGATGCACAGATGTGACATGCATCCCTTTATGGTATCATTACAAGGCTCAATTCCAATTCCGAGGCCAGATATCGCAGTTACAATACTCATATGTCTGCTTTCAAGAATGCTTCCAGGCAGGATTGCTTTGATTTACCTCTAATGTGAGTACGTGCCATTTACACAAAGCTCTTGCTCTATTTTCTTGCATTATATATTGGTTGCAGCATAACAAGTTGACGTTGATCACCAGTGCCCATCAACATTGCTACTTTTTTGCCAAGAATAGGAACACGCCTTAAGGCAGCAAGCAACACACCTGTGTCTTGACTGTATTTTTTATATGAATGGTATACCCAGCCCTTGCTGCTTCTACAGCATGCAAAATCATCAATTATCAATCATCTTCTTGTGAACTTTCACCAGGAATGATGTCACCAGGTCTATTTGACATTACACTCTTACGGGTTGCAGTAATGACGAATCCTTGGATTTCATCTACAAGCTTCTGTGCTAGGTAAAGGGTGAGAGAATCCTGTTGTAGTGCTTGCAAGAAATGATTTTGCATCTTTAATTTTGATAGTGTCGTATACTTGGTATCCAATCACTGGTACCGTACTGCCTCTACACCGTTCTTGTGTTGTTCCCTTCTATGATTCCTCAATGGAATAATTATCAAAGACCACACAGGTAACATGGTAGGTACGAGCTTTAACATTTATAAGTTGAACATAGTCATTGCTGAGGGCATTGCAGTTCTCAAAAGATACAGCCATCAACTCTTACACAACAGCCATACAATCAACTATAAGACACTTATTAGAAGTTGTACCATGATCACATTCGTATGTCGGATAATAGGGTGAGTCCAGTATTGAAGTTTTGTTTGGAAGGTTCTCGAGAACTGTGATCACTTTAATCTTATCTAATGTTGGATGAACACAGCCAGCCAAATGGTGTCATTAGTGTACGGTTGGTAGTTGAAAACTCATACTTCCCATTTACCTCTTCCATGTTCACTTCACGAGATGAGCGTGCAACAATAAGCAATATGGACATGAAACCCGTGGTTTCTCGAAGAGTTAGAACTTCAGACTTTGCTTGCAGTTTAATTTATTTTGTTGAGAAGTTCCATAACAGGGGCTTACACTTTGTCTCAGAGGTTGCCATCTCCACATACCCGTTCTTCGACAAATATCTTCATCGCTGAGGATCCTCGTGTTTCTGTGGCAAGGATGCTTTCATCTATATGTTTGGGAAGTATCTCCTTAGTCATATGCTTGAACAGTTGGTTTTCTTGTGATGTGAAGATTTTCCATGGTTTTAGTACATGACAAAGGTTTTTAATAGCCCGTTCTTGTCTCAGTAACACAGAAGAATTAAGGCACTGGTGTGCAGATCTATTCATGCTTGGCATCCCAACCATAGTTTCAGTCTCACTGGCAATTCATGCCAATTCAGCAGCACACATGCGGAATTTAAGAAGCGTAGCAGGAGATTGTGTGATGTCATTGATGGCACCATGACCCTTCAGGGTTTTATTACCCTGCTCCTGGGCTTGGTCGATCCCAAGACGTGTGAATGGAAGTATGTTAGAACTATTCACTGTGAACTCTTGCGAAAGAGACCGTTGCTATATTTCAGGATCCACTGTCTGGAGTTGGAACATTCGTGCAATATATTCGGGGATATTTTTTGTATAGTCAAGTCTATCACATGAAAAGAAATATATAAACAATTTCTCAAGAGATGACAGAAGTAGATACCAGTCGCCCTGGCGTGTGGCACATTGGAATTGCAGTAGGGTCATCGCTTGCCGCATGTACATGTGTGCCCATTGAAACATGGGTTCTGCAGAGTGTCTGGCATCAAAGTCAGCCAGCTGTTGGTTAAGATTGAGAGACTTCCTATGTAACAAGCAATGCTTTGTGTGCTTCATTAATACCTTGTTTGGATCCACATGAAGTTGACAATAACTCAACACTATCCTCTAGCTGTGTGCGTACTGCAGGTTTTTCTGACAAGAATGCTTCTAACAAAAGATCGAACAGTGCTTGGAGTGTTACCTCGTGGGCTTTTATAGCTCTGCTGTAGTGATTCATCATTGCCATTGATAATTTGGTTTACAATAACAGAACTATACAAATCTGCTTCGACCCAAGCACCGTCTAAGCCACTGCATTCTATGGTCCTTCCTAAGCATCTCAGAGCACAGTGATGTGTGATAAGCTCCTGGGCATAAAACTAACTTATCTTTGTAATGGGAGTCTAGATGCGTCAACTTTAAAACTCGCTTGTACAGATCCATATCAAATGTTACCACAAGTTTTTTGTCACCACCTGAAACTAATATAGTAGACTTGTACCTTTTTTTAAAATTATAAACATGATCTATTTTACTTTTAAAAGTAAGTTTATAGAGGGTCTAGAAGTCGAGATATATCAGAAAATATATCTAAATGGTGGCCATTTTGAAATACAAAATGGCGGCCATTAGGATGATGGGGAAAATTGGTAACAAGTGGTTTTTAATTCAGTGGTGTTATAATAGTTCCTCCTGAAAGTTACTAAGATTGTACCCGAAATTGCATATGAGCCTCAATTTTGCTACACAAGGCAACAGACTTCAGTGAAAAACAGCGAAGTGTGATTCTTATTTGTTGGTTTATATCTTTGAAGATGATAGCCGTAGCCGTATTCCAATGTAAATGAACAATGAATGATAATGTGTAAGTAACAAAACATGTATTTGTAATTATCGTTAACTGGTTATTTTCATTGGACTTTTAACACGTTTTGTTTAGAAGTTAGAACCAAGTACAAGTATAACCGACCTATCACTTTGTATGCCAACAAGTAAGCCAACTACGCTTGATGTTATATTTCCTGTCATCACCAATTAATAAAATGATGTGGTTTTTGTTTGTTTGTTTGTTTGCCTATTTCAAGTCAAATCAGATATAAGGAAAAAAAATAGCGTGTAAAAATCGCGATATGCAAAACTGTACTGCGGTTCGTATCGAGCTGATCAATTATCGCGGTATACCTGTTTATCGTTGCAGCACTAGTGCCTTGCGATGGGGCACCGATTGGGATGGGACAATAATTGGGATGAAACACTGATTGATGTGGGGAAAAAACACAAGTCCATAGAGGTAGATTGATCCTGCAACCTACACATGTATCACACCTCAAGCAAAGATTTTACAATCATACGTACCGCGTTGTACCCAGCCGTGTGGTAGACAATCAGAGACGACCAGCCGAAAAAGAAGAGGACCATCACTAGAACGAAGAGAAGTCCACTGCACATCGTGAAATCAATCTGAAATAACCAGGTGTACACAGTTACAGGATATTATGTTGTGAAGTCAATCTGAAATAACCAGGTGCACACAGTTACAGGATATTATGTCGGTAAGTCAATCTGAAATAACTAGGTGTACACAGTTACAGTTATTTTGTTGTGAAGTCAATCTGAAATAACCAGGTGCACACAGTTACAGGATATTATGTCGTGAAGTCAATCTGAAATAACCAGGTGCACACAGTTACAGGATATTATGTCGTGAAGTCAATCTGAAATAACCAGGTGCACACAGTTACAGGATATTATGTCGTGAAGTCAATCTGAAATAACTAGGTGTACACAGTTACAGGATATTATGTCGTGAAGTCAATCTGAAATAACCAGGTGTACACAGTTACAGGATATTATGTCGGTAAGTCAATCTGAAATAACTAGGTGTACACAGTTACAGTTATTTTGTTGTGAAGTCAATCTGAAATAACCAGGTGCACACAGTTACAGGATATTATGTCGTGAAGTCAATCTGAAATAACCAGGTGCACACAGTTACAGGATATTATGTCGTGAAGTCAATCTGAAATAACTAGGTGTACACAGTTACAGGATATTATGTCGTGAAGTCAATCTGAAATAACCAGGTGTACAGTTAGTTATTTTGTTGTGAAGTCAATCTGAAATAACAGGTGTACAGTTACAATTATTTTGTTGTGAAGACAATCTGAAATAACCAGGTGTAGTTAGTTATTTTGTTGTGAAACTCAATCTGAAATAACCAGGTATACAGTTACAATTATTTTGTTGTGAAGACAATCTGAAATAACCACGTGTACACAGTTACAGTTATTCTGTTGTGAAATCAATATGAAATAACCAGGTGTACACAGTTACAGTTATTTTGTTGTGAAGTCAATCTGAAATAACCACGTGTATACAGTTACAGTTATTTTGTCGTGAAGTCAATCTGAAATAACAGGTGTATAGTTACAGTTATTTTGTCGTGAAGACAATCTGAAATAAACAGGTGTACAGTTACAGTTATTTTGTGGTGAAGTCAATCTGAAATTACCAGGTGTACAGTTACAGTTATTTTGTCGTGAAGTCAATCTGAAATAACCAGGTGTACAGTTACAGTTATTTTGTCGTGAAGTCAATCTGAAATAACAGGTGTATAGTTACAGTTATTTTGTCGTGAAGACAATCTGAAATAAACAGGTGTACAGTTACAGTTATTTTGTCGTGAAGACAATCTGAAATAACCAGGTGTACAGTTACAGTTATTTTGTCATGAAGACAATCTGAAATAACCAGGTGTACAGTTACAGTTATTTTGTCGTGAAGTCAATCTGAAATAACCAGGTGTACAGTTACAGTTATTTTGTTGTGAAGACAATCTGAAATAACCAGGTGTACAGTTACAGGATATTATGTTGTGAAGACAATCTGAAATAACCAGGTGTACACAGTTACAGTTATTTTGTTGTGAAGACAATCTGAAATAACCAGGTGTACAGTTACAGGATATTATGTCGTGAAGACAATCTGAAATAAACACGTGTACACAGTTACAGTTATTTTGTTGTGAAGTCAATCTGAAATAACCAGGTGTACACAGTTAGTTATTTTGTTATAAATTGTAAACTGATGGCGAGTGTTAATTATATTCTTTTTCCGGGATCAAATGAAAATAACACCCGGAAAGCTTATGATGTCATTAGAAAGTGACGTCATTAGCAACTGGAACAGGCCAATTTGATGGTTCAAGGGTCTATAGTTAGATTGTAGCCACGTATTTTTTCAAGAAATACCAAATATACAGTTAGTTCTTTAGAAAAACAATTCAGTTTACAATGGACATAACCATATGGAGTTTTTAGATTTGTGGGTGTTATTGTCTATTTGATGCCCACAGATCTTTCATTTTTAACCTCAAGCTAATGCCTTCAGTCAAAAATGAGATTTGCGGGATCAAATAGACAATAACACTTGCAAATCTAAAACCTCCATATGGTTATCTCCTAAGTCAATCTGAAATAACCTGGTGTACACAAGTACAGTTATTTTTTGTTTCGTTAAAATTTTAGTTTCACACACTGTGAAGTCAACGAAATAACCAGGTAGTAACTGTTATTTTGTTTTGTTACGAAGCAGGGGTGGGAATTGGCGAACTGTAAAAAAGAGTAAATCTAGAGGGGTGCCGAAAATTCTTGAAATCCTAGGTTAAAATCTGTGTCCTCTGACACATTTTGGAGGAAAGGACGATTAAAATGCGACGAAAGGAAATGTTCCATGAGAGGAAAACAGTTGATCCGATGAGAATTCTCACCCCTGATGAAGTCAATCTGAAATAACCAGCCCCAAGTTAAGCCAGCAAACATTTCGCTAACGTTCGCAAACTATTTGATTGGTTCTCGATGTAATTTGGTTTCGTGTGTAAAAATCAGCCTAGCGAATGTTAGCGACAAGCGGTTGGTGGCTGAACTCACATCAGAGCTGGTGCTTATAAAACTTTTAGACTCCAGACTCGATCTCTAATGACGTCACACGCATACAATTTGTATGGCGTTGTCATGACATTACTGTCTCAGACTCTATTAAAGTCTCGAGTCTCAGACCAGCGCCAGGGTCCCGTTCCACAAAGTGATCTTAGCCCTAAGATCACCATAAGTGTATAGCTACCTATGCACTAAGGTGATTTTAGTGCTAAGATCGCTTCGTGGAACGGGGCCCTGGTCTACATACATGTAGTAGCAGTTATTTTCTGTTTTGTTCAAATCTCAGCTAAGAGTCCAGTACACATTGTGAAGTCAATCTGAAGTAACAATGTTTACATGGTAACAGGTTATTTTTTTTCAACCAGGACTCGAAATTAAAGGGTCTGTCCTGAGTTTGCTGCAATTGTAAAATAATTACAACAGCCTTATTAACAACTTAAATAACATGTTAAATACATTTTATTGTTTAGAATATCAGTGTTATCCAGGTCATCCAGAGGTTCTAGAATCCAGTGGACTGAGGCCACTGGTTTTTAGAGTCGGGCCACTAAAACACTACTTTGTGTGAGCCCGATGGCAAGTGAAAAACAAAAACCCTAACCCTACAATTGTATGAAAAGAAATATCTACAAGTCATGTCTTTTGAATTGCTTTCACATTCAACATTTCACTAACAAAGAGTAATGTTTCAAGAAAGTGTTGTTGGTTTTTTTTTTTTTTCTTCTTCTTTCACTTTGTTTCTATTTCTAGTACTCTTCTTCCTAGTCTCCTGAATATTTCCCCTTCAATTATGTAAGGCTTTTGCATTGCATATATCCCGTTTTACAGTATCATGTTAAGCCTATCTGTTTCATCTTAATATTGAATACTATGTATGTGTACATACGGCTCGCGCCGTTTGTGTTCCCTTTCGTCTATCTTCGGCTTCATCCCTGTTACTCCACACGTCCGTGTCTGTCTTTCTGTCTGTCTCCCCCTCCTCTCTCTCTCTCTCTCTCTCTCATACACGCACATGCATATGTATACACATATTGTTTAATAAGTGCTTTATATACGAGTGTATAGCTTTAATTATGTATCGTTTATGTATATACAATAATACCATATACAGCAATGATTCAAGGCCCCAACCTTGACCTTGCTTATGTTTCTGGGGACAATAAAAAAAAGAAGAAAAAAAAGAAAAAAAGAAGAGTAATGTTTTACACATCCTTGACATCAATATACCTACCCATGTAATTTTCTTCAAGTAAGTGTAAACACAAAACGTACCTTGTATTTTGCTGCCAGTTAAAATTGGGCATGTTTATTTTTAATCATGTCCAGTAAATTTTCAAATTCACTGGTCCCATGGCATGTGATTTTTTTGTTTTTTAATCTAGAACCCCTGGATCATCAGACATTTAAAAGTCCAGAATTCCAAATAATCCTGAAATGTTCATCTCTATAGACAAAATAGTTAATGCTGTAAAACTTACTTTGGTCTGAATGGCAAACAAGGAGATGGAGAGACAAACAAGGGCCGTAACTCCAGCTGCAACCAGCACACTATTCGTCGTGTAGAAACTGGAACAACAACATTTACACGCTATTTTACGTTATATAAATATCAGAATCAAGGTTACGGTTTAATTTGTTTAACGACACTACTATCTTTATTCATATAGAATAAAAAGAAAGGAAGAAATGTTTTATTTAATGTTGCACTCAAAACATTTTAAATATGGTTATTTGGCATCCATTATATAGTTAAAAGTTTGTTTTGTTTTTTGTTTTTTTCTCCCACTACCCCATTTCCTTTTTCTCCTTTTGAATTCCATCTCATTTCTTCCCGATCTGGCAACTCCTCCTATCTTTCAACTTCTTTCGCTGTCCACCTCCACATCCCAGTCCTTGTCTCTCCAACCGCGACAGGTGCTTGTCTCTTGTGGCTATCTGTGCCACACACCTGCCATTCCCCATCAGCTTTTAGCTGTGGGCTTAGTCTGACCACTTCGGTGAGTGTTCAGTAGTTACTTCTGGCACTGTTAAGAGGTGCTTGTAACCACCTACTATGCACCCCTACTACCGGCGGTCGTTAGTGCCGTGGGTCAGACCAGCTTTATTAGCGGCAGAGGACGAGGATGCACCCGTGGAGGAAGTTGAGACATGTAGGCGATGGTGTGGACAGCTCAGAAGACAGAGTCGGAGGAAACTGATAGAAAGGGTCGAAACAGATTGAAATCGTGGGAGAAATTGGAAAGTTTTTTATATTAAGATAATGAGAATGATAGGCAGAGGGTGATAGATGAGAAAGATGAATGAATGTGTGAGCCAGCTTTGACGGGATTTGAACCACTGTCGTCAGCTTGATTGTCCAGCAGCTTATCCACTAGACCACGGAGCTCACTGTATATAGTTAAAAGTTTGTTTTGTTTAACAACACCACTAGAGCACATTGATTTATTAATCATCTGCTATTGAATGTCAACTATTCAGTAATTTTTGACATGTAGTCTTAGAGAGAAAATCCACTACAATTTTCAATTAGTAGCAAGGAATCGTTTATATGCACCATCCCACAGACACAGGGCTTCTAGATTGTGGTAGCCACACTCCCATGGCTAGTAATATTCAGTGTTGGGCTAGTAAATAACTACTATTGCCATGCCCGACGGCTAGTGAATTTTTTGGGTCAACTGTTGGAGTTAAGTGTATTTTGTAAATATGAATATCCTGCCCACACCCAACCATCCCCCCATTGTTAGTCTTTCTAAGCTCTATCTATCTCCCTCTTCAGGTAACATATTTGATTATTCCTAGTATTTAGTAAAATTGTATTAACCTTAAGTAAAGTAGGGCTAGTGAATTTTTAATCGTGGCTAGTAAATTTCTAAAATCATTGATCCCATGGCTAGTGGATTTTATAAAAATTCTAGAAGCCCTGAGACAGGATAGTATATAGCACAGCCTTTGATACACCAGTCATGGAGCACTGGCTGGAAGGAAGGAAGGAAATGTTTTATTTAACAATGCACTCAACACATTTTATTTATGATGTCAGACCACACAGATAATGAGAGAGGAAACCCACTGTCGCCACTTCATGGGCTACTCTGTTTTCGATTAGCAACAGAGGATCCTTTATATGCACCATCCCATAGACAGGATAACACATACCATGGCCTTTGATGTGCACTGGCTGGAAAGAGAAATAAAACAATGGGTCCACTCTTGGCGATCGATCCTAGACGGACCGCGCATCAAGCAAACGCTTTACCACTGGGCTACGTCCTCCCCAATCTAACTAAAATTAGCTCCCACAATTTACATGTGGATCTAACAGCAGCCCGTTGGAGCTCATGTCCAGTTGACCAATCAAAACCTTACTTGCAAAATCATGCCTGTGATTTGAAAAGAATTTCAAAACATTCAGGATTATGCCGATGGTATACGACATGATTCAGGTGAATTACGAAGTATGCCGGAAACTAATTGCAATATAAAATTTTATAGTTTAGTTTCAAGATGAAAAAAAACCGTGATGGTATAGCCATAAAATATGTTTATACTAGTACACAATCCAGAGTTTAATACTGCACCTTTCCCCCTGACCAACAAGTTCGCTTATTGCATAAATAGTCTCGCCCGATATAGTCCACACAATGCTGTTAGATCTACTAGTAGACCAGTAGAGCTAATTTTAATCAGATTGCGTCCCGCCCTACCATTATATGGAGTAGGACAAAAAAAGCCCATGCACTTTCATCCTCAGGCTCCTGGCCTGATACCAGTTCCTAGGCGCCTGTTTAATTCCTTTTAATTTTAATATAGGGGAAAGGGTTAAGAAATAAATTACAATAGGTTAGTTATGATTACTTACCTGGCAATGTTCCCAGTCACGAAGGAGAAGGCAAGAGTCTAGAATTAAAATTAAACAAAACTGTAGTCATGTTACTAAATGAGTTCCCATTAAAAACCAAGTTTAACCGTCTACTGAACAAACAAAACTGTAGTCATGTTACTAAACGAGTTCCCATTAAAAACCAAGTTTAACCGTCTAATGAACAAACAAAACTGTAGTCATGTTACTAAAGGAGTTCCCATTAAAAACCAAGTTTAACAGTCTAATGAACAAACAAAACTGTAGTCATGTTACTAAACGAGTTCCCATTAAAATCCAAGTTTAACCGTCTAATGAACAAACAAAACTGTAGTCATGTTACTAAATGAGTTCCCATTAAAATCCAAGTTTAACCATCTAATGAACTAACAAACCGTAATATATGATGTTCACTGTGCTTGAACTAACAAAACGTAATATGATGTTCACTGTGCTTGAACGAACAAGACGTAATATGATGTTCACTGTGCTTGAACGAACAAAACGTAATATGATGTTCACTGTGCTTGAACTAACAAAACGTAATATGATGTTCACTGTGCTTGAACTAACAAAACGTAATATGTTCACTGTGCTTGAACGAACAAAACGTAATATGATGTTCACTGTGCTTGAACGAACAAAACGTAATATGATGTTCACTGTGCTTGAACGAACAAAACGTAATATCATGTTCACCGTGCTTGAACGAACAAAACGTAATATATGATGTTCACTGTGCTTGAACTAAGAAAACGTAATATATGATGTTCACCGTGCTTGAACTAAGAAAACGTAATATATGATGTTCACCGTGCTTGAACTAAGAAAACGTAATATATGATGTTCACCGTGCTTGAACAAACAAGACGTAATATGATGTTCACTGTGCTTGAACGAACAAGACGTAATATGGTGTTCACTGTGTTTGAACGAACAAGACGTAATATGATGTTCACTGTGCTTGAACGAACAAGACGTAATATGATGTTCACTGTGCTTGAACGAACAAAACGTAATATGATGTTCACTGTGCTTGAACGAACAAAACGTAATATGATGTTCACTGTGCTTGAACGAACAAAACGTAATATGATGTTCACCGTGCTTGAACGAACAAAACGTAATATGATGTTCACTGCTTGAACTAACAAAACTAATAGTAAACTATAAGGTCAATATTTATGATATAACTTAAAAACAAATCCAGTGCGTAAAATAAACTGTCACTTTTACTTACAAAAACTGCAAGGCAGATGTAATTTCCAGGCGTCTTTCGGCTTTAAAACAAAAAACAAATATTTAAATAAATTAATTCTCTTTGGCAGACTCTAAAACCATCTACAACAATCTTAAACATTGCTCTATTTGCTAAAATGTTTACTCTGAATATCGAGTCCATGTTAAAACATTAAGCTGTTTCACCTATCTTAAGAAAAACATATATCACTTGTTCTCTGATTTTGTCCATCTAGTTATTTCTTACCAACTGAGACTTGACTTAAATGCTATTTATGTGTCTACATGTAGATCTTTTGAAGGTTCAGATACATCCATCCTAAACTAAATCTCTTGCAAGGCTAGCAGGTGGTTAGGTTTGGGACAGAAGACTTAGGCTTAAACTTAAGCTGTAGTTACATGTCTATATCATTTCAAGGTTCAGGCAAGTCCATCATCGCAAACCAAATCTCTGGCAAGGCCAGTGGCTGGACTTGGGACCAACTAAGAAAGGTAGATGATAAAGTACATGTATACTTAGAGCCCAAAGGTCATCCTAGATTGACAACGCATCAAGCGAGTGCTTTACCACTGGGCTACATCCCGTCCTGCACCGTCAACAAACTGGCGGGCAAGAAGATATCGTATTTTCAACGAACTGACACTAAAATGTGTACATGTACATATCCTCCAAAAACACCAACAATACATGTAGCTCCCTGGTGGAGAAAATTTAACACAGAAACTCCACTGTAAAATTTTCATCTGAACAAAATTAATTACGAAATATGAACATTATGGTCTCCTACAAAATCTAACCCTAAAATTAAACCAGAATTTACTGTGTGTGTGTGTATGTGTGTGTGTGTATATATATATAGTAGAGATCTGACTGTGTATGTGTGTGTATATATATATATAGTAGAGATCTGACTGTGTATGTGTGTGTATATATATATAGTAGAGATCTGACTGTGTATGTGTGTGTATATATATATAGTAGAGATCTGACTGTGTATGTGTGTGTATATATATATAGTAGAGATCTGACTGTGTATGTGTGTGTATATATATATAGTAGAGATCTGACTGTGTATGTGTGTGTATATATATATAGTAGAGATCTGACTGTGTATGTATGTGTATATATATATAGTAGAGATCTGACTGTGTATGTATGTGTATATATATATAGTAGAGATCTGACTGTGTATGTATGTGTATATATATATATATAGTAGAGATCTGACTGTGTATGTATGTGTATATATATATAGTAGAGATCTGACTGTGTATGTATGTGTATATATATATAGTAGAGATCTGACTGTGTATGTATGTGTATATATATATAGTAGAGATCTGACTGTGTATGTATGTGTATATATATATATAGTAGAGATCTGACTGTGTATGTATGTGTGTATATATATATATATATACACACATACATACACAGTCAGATCTCGTTGCAACGACCATGTTTATCCCTCGGTCACTTTGTCGTTATATCGAAATTGCCGGTGTATCAAATTGTTATGAATTATCTCTATTGCCAAAATAACGCAACAAAAAATACTAATTAATATTAACCGATGACTGAATAGCATTTAAATAATTAATGCATTGCAATTATTATTTAAAAACAACAAATACACATACATACAATAAATATGTTTTTAAAAAACATCATTAAATATATTAAACAAGGTGCATTCACCATCAGTCTAAGCATTGCTTGGTTAAAGACATTTGCGATTGGTACCTGTTTCGTTAATTGGTTAACAAAAGGCTTATTTGCAAAAGCAATACATGTCTACAGATTTCGCAGACACCGGTAGCTCAGACAGCATGTGACACAGTCGGCTCACTACAAGATCAAGGAATCTAAGTGGTTGTGTGTGTACTGCCAACGTGCTATGGTATCTGTGATTAAGTAATGTCGTCGTAAAGAGGTGGTTTTTGAAGTCGGATGCACATTTGTTCCTATTTTGCTCGGTCAGTGTCGGAAGGTGTGAATTCTGGTGTAATGAACAGAATAACACTGATGTACGTTTGTTCCCGACAATTTGTGTTGGATGGTGTAAATGTCATAGTAACGACGGTCGTTGTAATGAGGTCTGACTGTATATATATACATGTAGATTATTACCTGAGTGTTTTTCAGTATCGTCAATATCGTATATTAGGAATAAAAATTGTATTATGCGAGCCTCTGGCGAGCATAATACATTATTTTTATTCCTAATATATGATATTGACGATACTGAAAAACGTGAGTGTAATAATCTCTTTATCATATAATCTCAAGCTTAATATAATGTGTTTTTGTAAACTGTACACTCAACTTTAATTCCAGTCAGCCATTACGTGATATTCAAATGACGTAAGAATATGTGGCGCGGTGTATTTTTGAATGGAAATGACGTCATTTTGGATGTCCTTACATCAAAATAAACTAGGGCCTAACGGGTTTTTTTTTTTCTGAACGCTGGACAGCTTTCAGTGTAAAATTGCTATTGAAATCAGGGGTTCAAAAATCCCATCGCCCGACGCCCGTGCCAAGTGGAATTTCTATGCTGGGCAAGTAATTATGTTAACTGCATATGCCCGATGCCAAGTGACTAATGTAACACCTAAAACATTTTTAAAATTTTGTTACAAATCTTGGTAAAACCTTTGGAAAGAGTTCCGATCGTACAAGTATTTATATAGCTCTGAAGAGAACTAACCCTAACCCTAAATGCTGGAACGATTGGAACTCTTGCCAATGTGTTGACACACCAAAACGGAAAACAATGTGTTGAAAAGTTCGATAACAACTTTAGAGTTATTCCCGTTCTACTATCGACTAAGATCGGTAATTTCAGCAACTGAACGTTCGACTGAATTCATACAAATAATCGGTTTGATGATCTTCAGAGAAATAGCGTTCAATACGCTTTACAGCTTATATAAAAATAAAGTATACATGCCTTGTGTGTACAATCATAATGTTTAATCCTTGCAAACATGGTAAATGAGGTGGGATACAGTTTAAAATTGTCATATTCAAATTAAATTAGACATTAACGTGGTTCCAGAATCTGCTCTTTGCAAAAGAACGGGGACGTAAAGCAAGTTTATAATTTCCGAGTTCGCTTGAACAGAGCTGTGACGGAACATGCTCTTATCTTTTCACCTGTGGCGATGTTAATTGTTTTAGAGGGCCGTGTGCACTTGGTTACGTAATACATCCGCGCGACCGTACCCTCTAATACACACTTAGACCAGATGTGGAGGCCATGTGGCCAGTAGTTACGTAATAACTCAGGTAGTGCAGTTTTACGACCGTGGTTTCTGGCGAACTAGGCGACAGTAAGTCTGACCATCTAAGAAAAAATACCGTCTCTGGGAGTTGTGGGAATATGACATGATAGGTGAGGTACCGCGTTGTGCCCCCAGGCGATATTCGCTGTCGCTGAGATTTTTGAATAAATAGATAGGATTTTAGATATATCGGGGAGAAACACTGGAAGTATCCAGGGGAAACGGACGTCGTCCACTGAACGATCTATATAAGTTCAGTCCGGACGTGGTAAATATATTTTTCTGCTCTGTTGTATAACCTTGATGTGATTGATGTGACTTTAAATATTTTAATACTGTATTATACCAATATTATTTAGACAGTGTCTCCGGTAATCTGACGAAGTAAATTGTAGGCTTCACTGTTCTAAAATTATTAAAGCTTAGCCAGTCATCCTAGAGGACCTACATGTAGGTAAACTGTAGGTTATTGTCTTTATTGTGATAGGTACCAGTATTAATTCTGTATTACAAGGTTACTGAATGAGTAGTTAAAGGTTAATTAAAAATTAACCAGTTAGGAATAGAGTTGTAATTCCTTTATTAATTAAGTTTCCCTGGCAGCGTTTCTCAATTATAATACGTGTGGGTGTTTGTGTCACAGTGAAGTGATTATAATATTGTGTAAACTAGACACCTAGTGATTAACTAATTAAGTGATTAGTTCTGGGTTGTTATTATATTGTTGTTGTTAATTAACTACTGCGGCAAGTACATTTGTCAGTGTAGTGTTAATACAGATTCCAAAGTGTATTGTGTTTTGTTGTGTTTTCTAGTGAACTAAACGTGCTATATACATATATATTTATATAAGATCTTATCTCTGATTATACCTAGAGCCGAGCCACTCGGGTATTGGACTGCCCGATACAGAGAGATCTAATAGATATACAGTTAGAAGAGATATTTGGATAATCGTGTTTTATTCAGTTACGGGTATTATAGGATCCCTGTGACAAGAGCATACATATTATGAACTGTATTCTTATAAAAGTTGCAAGACATTTTAGTTTAGATATAATAAACCTTGTAGCAGAACATACTTAATGTTTTTTTCAGTAGTTTATAAATTTAAATCTACATTCGTGTAGGTGAAGTTATTTTTCATTAGCCCTACGTAATAATCGTGACAAGTTAGATTTCATTACTCCTACGTCATAATCGTGATGGTGCGATGCCCTCTAAGCATACATGAATATATTCATTGTTTCTGCTTTATTAATAGTTAAGTTAAAAATACAAGGCTGCAATCGATGTACATCCCCTCTCCGGCTGTTGTTTACCAAGCCTGCACTATTTAAAAACATTTCCAAAGTAAGAGCTCATGTTTACTTTGAGCCCAGCTACGACTGTTTGTGAGAGACTTTTCTCAGCTATGAACAGGGTAAAAACACCTCAGAGAAGTGTTTTGGAGCAAAAAATAAATAAATAATATATACACAATAATGACACATGGGCCAAAATCCCTGAACATTTTTGAACTAATGCCAGCCATAAAAGAATGGCTCACGAGTGGAAAGGGATTTCATAACATCTACGCCCATACAAGTGGTCACTAAGGCATACATCAACACAATAATTATATTTAGATGAACAAGTGGACACTACCAAACAAATAACAAACTTTAAATCAACAAATGGACACTATTTAAAAAAATAAAGTTTAAATCAACAAATAAAGAAGACAGTTGATATTACTGGACAGACATATACATTTAGTACTTCCTGGGTAAGTGTTGTAACCTAATGGCAAAATTCTTTATTTGTGCAAATGAACCAATTACTTTCAAATTACACTATTAAGCACTGTATTAAATTAAATTGGAGTAACACAATTGGTTACCTTAAGAAGTATGGGCAAGTGGAAAAATATATAGGGCAAGTGAATAGCTGACTGGCACTTGCCCTATGGCAAGTAATTTTTTTGAAATTTTTTGAACCCCTGTGAAATGTTTTTATTTGATGACTGAATGCATGCAACAATTATTGAGTGTCGCCCATGTGCGTTTGCTTAAATGTCAATAAACCTAGTGCTGTGAACTCCATTAATTTACATCTAATTTGCAAAGTTATCAAATTGTTAAAGTATGTGATCTGAAAAATATCACATACTTTGATTGCACTGAAAATGTAAGATATTATATGATAAATATATATATATATATATATATATATATATATATATATATATATATATATATACACACACACACACACACACGGGTATATATATACGAAAAATACTGCTCAATACCAGTACAGATATAGGTATTGTGTCAATACCGAATACCATACCAATACCAAGCTAAATTATCCCAAATGCTGATACCAAAACCCGAAAATTTCAATAGCACCCAGCTCAATTAAATAACACTTGTACTATTTACAAAAGTGTGTGCACACATTTTAAACCCCACTTCTCATGGAGCTAAACTTCCTTACAGTACCGGCCTCAGTGGCGCAGTGGTTAAGCCATAGGACTACAGGCTGGTAGGTACAGGGTTCACAGCTCAGTACCGGCTCCAACCCAGAGCGAGTTCTTGAGGGCTCAATGGGTACGTGTAAGACCACTACACTCTCTTCTCTCTCACTAACCACTAACCAACTAACAACTAACCGACTGTCCTGGGCAGACAGCCCAGATAGCTGAAATGTGTGCCCAGGACAGCGTGCTTGAACCTTAATCGGATACAAACACGAACATAAGTTAAAATGAAAATCTTTATAGTGTTATGCGGCCTCAGTTAGGAGTGTGGTCAGTCCAGACTATTTAATGTCAATCAAATCATCAAAAGTGTGCAAATATCCATGCATATCACACTTATGTTTATGCGGCAACTTTAACTTAAATATTCCCACATAAAAAAAAAACCCCAGAGAAATAAACCTTCAACTTACCGAACACTTGGAATGCAGACAAGGACAAAGTAGGTCACAAAAAATGTGCCACTGAAATAAAACAACACTGGTAATAATAACACAGACTGAAGCATTAACATTACAATATAATTAAATTTCCATTACATTCATTACAATAAAAACAATTCGCCAAATTAAAATACAATTTGCTCAATTGTTGAGTGCCACTGGCTGGGACAGACTCCCTCCCCCTCCCAACCCCCCGATTAAGTTGTTTCATTAATTACTGTAAATCATAAAATATTAGCCATTTTAAAATTTAGTGAAATCCAAATACGTGACATATCAGAAACTAAAAAAAGAATAAGCTTAAATTGTAGGATCAGCTGAAATAAAGTTTTCGACGAATCGTGATGTTACGCAGCTTACAGACATCTTGAATTTAGTAGAAAACTGCAGTAATGCTAACTAACTATTGTTGTTTGCTATCCTTTGGTTTAATCAATAGCAGGTATCCATTGTTGTGCCTTCAGTTAATCACAGACAAAATAATCGCACAAACGTTTTTCAGAACAGTCTGTTGTATGTCTCATTTAAATTTAGCATCATGAAATATTAGCTTCTTGTATGACATCGCTAAATTCACTTACATTTTAGTCTAAAAAAACCCAAAAGAAACAAAACACATTTTAGTCTAGTCCAAATTTCTCAAAATGTTAATACTGTAGGCATTTTGTGTTAAAAGTAATCAAACAAACTTTTTAGCACAATTCAAGGGCGCTGATTACAATACCGTTTTAAAGCACATTTTGAGAAATTTGGACTCAACTATTTTCTGATTTACAGTATTACATGTTATGAAATTGAATCAGTTGTAATCAACACGATACATACAGCGACACATAGTAGAGCCAGGAGCCATCTCGCTGTATCCAGTGTTTCAGCGGTTTTCTACAAAACAAAACACAAATCTTAATTCTTAAATAATAACATAATACAATGAATAAAATTATATAGTTAAAGTTTATTTTGGCCTTCTACAAAACAAAAGCAGAAATCTTAATTCTTAAAATTATATAACATAATACACTGAATAAAACTATATAGTTAAAGTTTGCTTTGGCCTTCTACAAACCGGCCCCGGTGACACAGTGGTGCAGTGGTTAAGCCATCATACTACAGGCTGGTAGGTATTGGGTTCGCAGATCGGTACCGGCTCCAACCCAGAGCAAGATCTTACGGGCTCAATGGGTAGGTGTAAGGCCACTACACCCTCTTCTCTCTCACTAATCACTAACCAACTAACGACTAACCCACTGTCCTGGACAGACAGCCAAGATAGCTGAGGTATATGCCCAAGACAACATGCTTGAACCGTAATTGGATATAAGCACGAATATAAGTTGAAATGAAATAATAATATAATACAATGAACATAAAGTTAAAGTTTGCTTTGGCCTTCTACAAAACAAAGCACAAATCTTAATTCTTAAACAATAACATAATACATTGAACATAAAGGTAAAGTTTGTTTTATGACACCATTAGAACACATTCATTCATTTATTAATTAATCTTAAAGAGGAAACCAGCTATATTTTCCCCATTAGTAACATTCATTCATTTATTAATAATTAAAGCCGCACACCCTAGTTCCATCCAGCGAAAATAAATTATAATTTGGTTAATCTACAAACCTGTAACACACTTAGATCACGTTTTTATCAAATGGAGTGAAAAAGCAGGTTTTATATCGATAAATACCATGGGAATCCCCATGTCCCAATTGCTTGAAATAATTTTGAAAGTTAGTATTCTGATGTCACCGGTAGATGTCGCTCGAAGCACAACAATGCACAACAATGCCTACGTCACAACAAATTTCACAGACTTGGGGTGCATTTCTTTCACCTCTCCTGGACATGTTCCAACTGTTCTGTCCTGGTTGTATCCCCTATCCAGATATCGTAAAGGTTTGTAACGTTTTGTATTGAGACACTTACTTGTCTGAACTTTATTGTTACTGAAAATGTTCACGAACTGTGAAGAAAAATCTCACAAATGACCAACAACAAATCGGATGTTGATTGCGCGAACCGTGCACGAGAAAACAAACTGAACCAAAATGATAACGGTCACGTGATATACCAACGTCTGTGACACTGAAATGGAAATATCCCCTCTAAAAATAGATTAGACCTTGTCTGCTCAACGGTTTTTTCTCAGACGTGCATGCGATTTATGAAATACGAAAAATGCATTTTGTGGTATTACAAAAACAAGGATTACCAAAACACACTTCAGGTGAATGGAAATGTATATTCTAAATAATAAACGGTAAGTAAAGTGCAATTTTATTTGTGAAAAAATGGGTTTAATAGCGAAAAACAACGCCGTAATGGTTAACAACTAGCCGTAACTAGGGTGTGTTCCTTTAATCGGATGTCAAATATATGGTAATTTTTACATATCTTAAAGAGGAAACCAGCTATATTTTCCCCATTAGTAACAAGGGATCTTTTTCAAGCACCATCCCACGGATAGGATAGCACATACCATGGCTTTTAATATACAAATCATGCAGAAGGCAGAGAAGAAATGTACAGTAAAACCCTTTTAAACCAGACACTCATGGGATCAAAAAAACGTTTGTTTTGTTTAATGACACCACTAGAGCATAGTGATGTATTAATCATCGGCTATTAGTAACATAATCTAAGAGAGGAAAGCCGCTACATTTTTCCATTAGTAACAAGGGATCTTTTTGATATAAGCACCATCCCACACCCAGGATAGCACATACCACGACCTTTAATATACCAATTATGCTGAAGGCAGAGAAAAAATGTACAGTGAAACCTTTCTAAACCGGACACCCTTGGAATCAAGTAAAACGTCCAGTTTTAAGGGGTATCAGGTATAAAGAGGTTCAGTTCTTTGCTATGTTTAAAACAGCACAGTGAAAAATGTCCAGTTTTGAGGGAATTCCATTTGACTGAGGGTCCAGTTTCTGGAGGTTTCACTGTATTCTATTTACTGCTCTGTTCATTCATTAAAACAATAAGACAAACATTTGGCTTCAGATTCTATGCTTTCATATACCTATACTACAGGGCTCGAAATTCAGAATTTATCACCGACTGTGAAAGAAAGAAAGAAGTGTTTTATTTAACAACGCACTCAACACATTTTATTTACGGTTATATGGCGTCAGACATATGGTTAAGGACCACACAGATTTTGAGAGGAAACCCGCTGTCGCCACTACATGGGCTACTCTTCCAATTAGCAGCAAGGGATCTTTTATTTGCGCAGGATAGCACAAACCATGGCCTTTGTTGAACCAGTTATGGATCCCGACTGTGAAATGACCCACCAACATCAATTTTTAGCCCCCCAATGGCAATGTTTGTTTTCCTAAACGACTCCTGCTGCAAATAAACATGACTAAAAATTTATTTTACTGTTTGAAAAAGTTTTGTTTTGGTTAACAAGTTCATTTGAACACATTGATTTATTGGATGGGGGGTGGGGGGGGGGGGAGCTTAACCCCTGAAATGGCTGGAATGAAAAATAGCCCACTGGGCCCACCAATGGGAATCGATCCTAGCCCAACTGCGCATCAAGCAAGTGCTTTACCACTGGGCCCAACAAATGTTTAAGAAAGACAAAATGCTCACATTTCCATTCATACTTATTTTCCATGCTTATATCCAATTAAGGTTCAAGCACGCTGTCCTGGGCACACACCTCAGCTACTTGGGCTGTCTGTTCAGGACAGAGGGTTAGTTGTTAGTTGTTAATGAGAGAGAAGTCATGACACCACCGAGACTGGTTTATACATTGATGGACTGTCTGGGCTGTGTGTCCAGGACAGTGAGTTAGTGGTTAGTGGTTAGTTGTGATTGAGAGAGAAATCATGACACCACCGAGACCGGTTTATACATTGATGGACTGTCTGGGCTGTGTGTCCAGGACAGTGAGTTAGTGGTCAGTGGTTAGTTCTTAGTTGTGATTGAGAGAGAAATCATGACACCACCGAGACTGGTTTATACATTGATGGACTGTCTGGGCTGTCTGTCCAGGACAGTGAGTTAGTGGTCAGTGGTTAGTTCTTAGTTGTGATTGAGAGAGAAATCGGTGTAGTGAACCGGGCTGCGAACCCAGTACCTATTAGCCTTATGTCGATGGCTCAACCATGACACCACCGAGACTGGTTTATACATTGATGGACTGTCTGGGCTGTCTGTCCAGGACAGTGAGTTAGTGGTCAGTGGTTAGTTCTTAGTTGTGATTGAGAGAGAAATCGGTGTAGTGAACCGGGCTGCGAACCCAGTACCTATTAGCCTTATGTCGATGGCTCAACCATGACACCACCGAGACTGGTTTATACATTGATGGACCGTCTAGGCTGTCTGCCCAGAACAGTGAGTTAGCGGTTAGTTGTGATTGAGAGAGAAATCGGTTTAGTGGTCTTACACCAACTCATTGAGTCATTAAAACCACGACACCACCGAGGCCAATGAAAATACTTACATGAACATGAAGAGACAAATGAAGCCGACCGTGACAAGAAGCTGCAGCATAAGGATCAAGTAGACCTGGAAGGCAAAGACAGAACTTGAAAGTTGGTTTTGTTTAACGACACCACTAGAGCACATACTAATGGAGAAAACCTTTGCTGTTGGGATGTTTGGACCAGAGTAATATCCCTATGGGATAATTCCACTCTTTGAAGTCAGGTTAAGTAGAAAAGAAATTGATTATAATCATTATAATAATAATAATAATAATAATAATAAATTCTTTATTTAGTTGGAGTAACTCAGTTAGCAAAAGCTATCTTCTCAGAGGCCCTCATTGGCTACGGGGGAGGGGAGGGGTGTAGACGTAGCCCAGTGGCAAAGCGCTCGCTCGATGTGCGGTCGGTCTGGGATCAATACCCATCAATGGGCCCATTGGGCTATTTCTCGTTCCAGCCAGTGCACCACGACTGGTATATCAAAGGCTGTGGTATGTACTACCCTGTCTGTGGATGGTGCATATAAGAGAACCCTTGCTGCTAATTGAAAAGAGTAGCCCTTGAAGTGACGACAGCGAGTTTCCTCTCAATATGTGTGTGGTCCTTAACCATATGTCTGACACCATATAACTGTAAATAAAATGTGCTGAGTGCATCATTAAATAAAACATCTTTCTTTCATTGAGTACTGGATGTCAAACATTTGGTAATTCCATTCCCATCTTTCTGAATAAAGACTGCCTATAACACTTTATTGGAAAATGAAAATATTAACTTTGTGAATAAAGACTGCCTATAACACTTTATTGGAAAATGAAAATATTAACATTGTGAATAAAGACTGCCTATAACGCTTTATTGGAAAATGAAAATATTAACATTGTGAATAAAGACTGCCTATAACACTTTACTGGAAAATGAAAATATTAAGTTTGTGAATAAAGACTGCCTATAACACTTTATTGGAAAATGAAAATATTAACTTTGTGAATAAAGACAGCCTATAACACTTCATTGGAAAATGAAAATATTAACTTTGTGAATAATTTAAAGACTGCCTATAACACTTTATTGGAAAATGAAAATATTAACTTTGTGAATAAAGACAGCCTAACACTTTATTGGAAAATGAAAATATTAACTTTGTGAAAAAAAACTGCCTAACACTTTATTGGAAAATGAAAAAATTACCTTTTTGATAAAATTTGACCCCTCAGCTTAATCGGAAAATGAAAAAATACTTTTTTGATAAACGATCATCTCTCAGCTTTAACGGAATGTTAATAAAAAAATTTGTTATAAAAGATAGCCTCCCAGCTTTAACAGATAAGTTAAATATTTTTTTTTAGAAAAGTAGACAATCTAACAGCTTTAGTGGAAAACAAAAAAAAATCTTTTTAATAAATGATCACCTGACAGCTTTAGCGGAAAACAAAAAAATACCTTTTTAATAAATGATCGCCTGACAGCTTTAGCGGAAAACAAAAAAATACCTTTTTAATAAATGATCGCCTGACAGCTTTAGCGGAAAACAAAAAAATACCTTTTTAATAAATGATCGCCTGACAGCTTTAGCGGAAAACAAAAAAATACCTTTTTAATAAATGATCGCCTGACAGCTTTAGCGGAAAACAAAAAAATACCTTTTTAATAAATGATCGCCTGACAGCTTTAGCGGAAAACAAAAAAATACCTTTTTAATAAATGATCACCTGACAGCTTTAGCGGAAAACAAAAAAATACCTTTTTAATAAATGATCACCTGACAGCTTTAACACAAAATTAAAAAATAAATGTTTGATAAAAGTAGACAACCTAACAGCTATATCGGAAAATGAAAAAATACCTTTTTGATAAATGATCGCCTGAAAGCTTTAACGGAATATTAAAAAAAAAAACTTGATATAAGTAGACAACCTACCAGCTTTATCGGAAAACAAAAAATACCTTTTTGATAAATGATCGCCTGACAGCTTTATCGGAAAATGAATTGCTTTTGAAGGCCGGCTCTTGCACTCCTGGCTCTTCCATTGGCACTTGAGCAGGAGGGGCAGCGCCCGCTACAAAAGGTGGGGCGTAACCTTGGGTGTATGGTTGTGGCATTGCTGGCTGTGGGGGTGGATAAGCTGAAATGACACGTGTAAAATTCAAATCATAAATCCACATCATGAAAACCATGTTGTTGTTTGTGTTTTGCTGATGTTTTTGCAGAATATACATACATATTGACAAATACTAAATTAAATGAAAATTGTTATTACAAACTTGTATTAAAATGCATGACTATCTGAAGTGGCGAATAACGGACCTTTCAACAATTACATACAGCAAAATTTGGTATTAATATCCCCCACCCCTTCCCATGAAATGGTGGATCAAGGATAAAAGTTTAGTACCTGTAACTTGTAAAGTGGTATATATATATATATTTTGTATCTACACTGGTAGTAGTGACATATAAAGTATATACTTATAGGCCTTCATAGATATATATATATATTAAATAAATAATGTATAAAAATATTGGTAGGCTACAACTGAGCATTTTGCCGGCAGCAAACACATTTAAAAATTGCTGTAGATAACAAAATGCTTAATTTCAAGCCCTGAAATATTATATATTCATTAAACGGATCTGCATCCTGCTTGTAGCCATGTTTGCCAAACTGTCGAGTTATCTATTACGTGTATAGTATGTGTTATATACAGTGAAACCCCTCTAAACCATACACCCTCAGGACCAAGAAAAATGTCCGGTTTTAAGAGGTATGATCTGGTTTAGAGGTTAAATTATGTACCGATTATTAAAAAGGGACCGTAAAATGTTTTTGAGAGGTTATCTATTACGTGTATAGTATGTGTTATATACAGTGAAACCCCTCTAAACCATACACCCTCAGGACCAAGAAAAATGTCCGGTTTTAAGAGGTATGATCTGGTTTAGAGGTTAAATTATGTACCGATTATTAAAAAGGGACCGTAAAATGTTTTTGAGAGGTTATCTATTACGTGTATAGTATGTGTTATATACAGTGAAACCCCTCTAAACCATACACCCTCAGGACCAAGAAAAATGTCCGGTTTTAAGAGGTATGATCTGGTTTAGAGGTTAAATTATGTACCGATTTTTAAAAAGGGACCGTCAAAAAAAAAGAGAGTGGTTTTGAGAGGTTTCACACTGTATATACATTCATTAAACTGACCTGGATCTTGCTTGTAGCCCTGTTCGGCAAACGGTTGGTTTGCGTAAGCTGCTGCCTGTGGGTTTTTGTAACCGGCTTCCTGTGGGTTTGTGTAACCGACTGCTGCCTGGTCGTAGGACGGAGGAGGGGCACTTGGATAAGCTGCCATCTTAGCTGCACTCTACTCAAAGCACAAATCAGCTGAAAAAAAAGTTTTCCCATTAACAGAGAACACTGTGTTTAGCACTGCGTCGCAATTCACTACACAAGTTTCTGAGACAGCACTAGCTCTGGCACTCGCCAAATTCGCCAATTTTGAAAGCAGTTGGTGAATTTTATTTTAGTTTGGCAAAATAATTTCATTTAGCCTAATAATTGACATTTTTTTAGAAAATAACTGACAATTTCTGCAATTTTTTAAAAGTTTAATAGACAATTTGTAGTGATTTCCCTAAAAATTTGACAAAGCATGGTACTGGTAGACCAAACACTTTTGGGGCATTTTCACAATTTTCGGGGCACTTGTTTTTCATTAAAAATACACAAAAATTAATTGAAATAAACATTAATTTAATTTATGTGCTTGCTTTAATAAATGAATGGCAAAAGACATAAAAGGCATATTTTATTAATTAATAATACCTTTTTGGGTGTTTTATAAAGGCAATTTTAGAATTAATTAGTGAAAAAGGCTTGTTTAATCTCAGGGCTGCAGCATGGTGCTGATTAAGCCAAGATGGTGCTAGACTACTGAGGCATGGTGCTGCACCGTGCTAAAACAAGCTAGGGAAAACACTATTGGTATCTTGACACATGGTGCTGAACAGTCAAGATGGTGCTAGACTACTGAGGCATGGTGCTGCACCGTGCTAAAACAAGCTAGGGAAAACACTATTGGGCTGTCTTGACACATGTCCGGGGCGAGATTAGCCAAGATGGCGCTAGACTATTGAGGCATGGTGCTGCACCGTGCTAAAACAAGCTAGAAAAACACTCTATTGGTGTCTTGACACATGGTGCTGATTAAGCCAAGATGGCGCTAGACTATTGAGGCATGGTGCTGCACCATGCTAAAACAAGCTAGGGAAAACACTATTGGTGTCGGTTAGACATACAAATTTGCTAAAACTGATAATTTAAATTTTTGTTTTAAAAGAGCTACATATAGTGATACATCCAGTGACACATGACTACACACACACACACGTGCACACATATACACCAGGCACGGCAAAGTGTAAAAAATAATGGTATGGCTCGAGGTTTCCAGATTCTCCTTTCAAATTCACCTGTGAAGGACATTTTCAGAGATACAACAAATATAACCCACACCCACAAAAAAGTGGTACGGCCATGCCATACCTCTTTGAAAAGTGGTACGACCATTGCCATACCGGTTGTACCATCATGATCGTAACAGTAGCGACCGCAGCCGCCGCTAGGGGCGCAGCTGCGCCCATATTCCGAAATGCTACGAGTTTGGTTCACAACTGGTGGTGATGTTCGAGGCCAGAATACACTTGTTTTGATGACGATTTTGCACGTTTCTTTGGTTGTTATGACAAGTACACATCTTCCAATTGATGTATATCCTCTTTCCGAACTTGGACGACTACAAAAATACTTTTTTTGAGGCAAGTGAAACTGTGAATACTTTTTATTTTGTCCCAAAAAGGGCGATTTCACTGAGATATTGATAAATATCTATAGTATTATAATAAAACAGCATAAAAAAAAAAAAAAAAATTGTAATTTTAAAACCCCAACAAGTTAGTTTAATTTGACATCGAAAATATTTCAAGGGACGTAACTCTGACCCACTGACCTGCAAAAGCGAAAATACAGAACTTTACAGCAGGGACACATTTTGATAAAATTAAACGTATTTGATGCTTTGTCATTATTTATCCACCCATTATTAACTTTTTGGGTAGAATATATATCATACTGAAGCGTTATTTTTAGAAGAAATGCATACTGAATTCAAAATAACTTAAAATAATGTTTTGCTTATCATGACTCAGCAGTTTCTGATAACTGATGTTGATGTTAAAAAACATTTTGATAATATATAACTATTCAAATATAGATATGTAAATCTATTTTTATGTAAATCATTTGAATGAGTTTAGCATATGACTGGTTCAGTTTTATACAAAAGAATAGTATTAATGCAATGGAAATAAATTATTAAGTATAATACAGAGAAATTGTACTTTTTAAGTTTGTTATATTTGTAAATACATTTTTTAAAGAAAATGTTTCAGGTACCATAACTTCTCACATCGTGACACAACCTTAAATTTTTTGGTAACCAAGTAACATTAAATTCTAAGTATAATTATACTTTTTCATCACTTCATCAGTGAATATTACTGTTAAAAATGGTAAAGAATTAATTATTTGTAAAAGATACTAAACTGTAAAGTAGATGAGATTAGTATATTTAATACAGAGAACATTTGTATAGCATCAAATATATATACATTTGTATAGTTTCAAATATAGCTATACAATGCTAAAACATTAAATAGTAGTTGCTAATCAATTCTTAAATTGATAGCACTGCCACTAATCAAAATTTTAAAAACAAAATGTTCTCTGTAATAATATATATATTTTTTTCTTCTAATTAATATTACAGTTGAGAATACTTCCACATCAGCTAAGGACTAACAGATGATCCCACAATGACACGTTCTGATCTAAGAGATACACTTAATATTAAATTATGACAGTGTATGTTACTCTCACAGTTACCGTATCTAAGATATGCACCTCTACATTTATGTGCAAAATAGTTGTACACATTCCAATAAAATCCTCAATTGAAGTCTCAGTCTATTTATAAATAAGAAAAAAGATAATGTCTCACGATTTAATTCTATTAATGCTGGTAATCATATTTTTTTTATTGAAGAACTCTGCTGGACATTAAGTTTCTGCTTAAAATTGGCATATGTGAGGTGGCACTATTGGTAGCCTTTTGAACAGGTGAAAATAATTACATACAGAAAAAACATTTGAAGATGAAACATCTGATGTAATGAATATTTCTATTTACAAATATTATGTCAAACTAATTACAATATTTGAAACAAAAAGATAAATAGTCATGGTCATAATGGGTATTTTGTCTTTATTCCAGGAAATTCGTAGTCTCTGTGCGTCTATGGAGAAACCTGAAATGGAAACGAAGTGGGAGAGTACACTATGGTTATGAGACAACTTTCAATAGATTCAATTATACTTCAAGCTTGATGCTGTTATGTTTTCTGTTTCCAACTGTGATAGAACCTGGAACAGAAATGAAGTGTGTGACAATAATTCATCGTCAAATTTAGACTAATACTCTTTCATGGATGCTAAATTTGGTAGATCTAGCCATAATTTTTTTATTATAATTCAAAGTGGTATATACATGTAGTTATATTTATAATAATTCATTGTTTGAATTTGTCTTTATACAGCACTTTATTGAACCAAAATAATCATAGCTGCATTTAGTCAATTATTTAGCACACGTGTGACTGCTGTCTCATCCCTTCAGTGTTTCAGCTGCTAAAATATGTTTTAGGGATATTTTTCCTAAATAGAAATTTACCTTTCTGATATTTTGTGAGTGATAGGACATTCCTTTCAAAGGTGGAATATGGCTACTTACATTGCATTGTTTCTAATAATGACATTGAAGGTGTAAAGTATGTAAATATTTAAGTAAGAAATTGATTAAACATATTGGCCAAGCATTGGCATTCATTGTGCGATACATTTTTACTGGTTTGAGTTAAAAGACCGGTACAGATGATAAGTTCTATTGCATCTTTTATTGAAATCTTCAAGTATTCAATATTATTATGAGTCTAGGTAAATATATATATATTTTTTTTTTAAATATTTTGAAACGAAGCTTATTTTTTATGTAACATTTGCATCCACTTTCCATCTGCGATCTAAACCTTTACATTTTCCTTTTTATTATTGGTCTGGATGTACATTATTGTATAAGCATGAATAAATGTGAACTGAAATTGTTATTCTGATGTAACATCTGCATAAATTATTATGTCATTAAATTACGTATTCCAAGATTTTGTGTGTGTTTTGTCATTTTGGACGGTTTCGAACCTACCCCAAGGATGCTATGTTATCAGAAATAATAGTAACCCTTTATATTTTCACTTGAAATTTTCAGAGATGTAACATTAATAACTGCTTGTAACATCTATAAGCTTACAACGGAAATTTCTCTGTTATGTTTTGGTTTACAAAAGTGGACGTAAACGACAATTAAGATCGTCATGTCGGCCATATTTGGTCATAGAAGTACAAGGCTACTATGACCTTAATTTGCTTCATTTGGATAATATAGTGATGTTTTTTCAATAAGAGCAACAGTTTTAATGAAACTATGACCATGAAGAAAAAAAATGTTTTAAATTTTGTTTTGGTCTGCGGTACCTAGTAACGGTTGCTAGTCACTTCGTACCATGGTCATTTCGTACCATTGCAAAAAGTCATTTCGTACCCTAGTCATGTCGTAACTTGGTTATTTCGTACCATAACTGAAAGTCATATCGTACCATGGTATAACAATTTATAACAATCACCCCAGTAATGTCTTTTACAAAATAACATTAAATTACAAATTTGTGGTTAATTTAAGGGATATTTTATCAGCAAAAGACTAAAAATTATTGCCACTTTGTATAAACATTAGCAATTGGCTAATTTGGCAATCAGTAAGGTAGTTAATGTTTTAATGGTTGTTATTGTTTATTTCTTAAACAAATAAGATGCAAATAAGCAAGTTTGAAAAGAAGACCTTATAAATAAATAATATTTTGTTGGTCCATTATATTGTTTTGTTGTTTTTGACTAATTATCTGGAGCCATTTCACACAAAATCGAAGTTGGCAGTTAGTAGTAAATATCATATACGGCTCTTGTCAGGTAAAATGGAAATAACAGTTGACAGGTATTATGGGTATCAATAACGATATGCTGCACAATAACGTGTTCTGATTTTCAAACTGTGAAAGTAAAGTTTTAAAACAAAACCCACTGCTTTTATGCTATAGTCAATTCGTTTTCTATATACTGGAATGAAATGACTAGGGTACGAAATGACTAGGGTACGAAATAACTAGGGTACGAAATGACTTTTCAGAATGGTACGAAATGACTAGGGTACGAAATGACTTGGGTACGAAATGGACTTTTTGCAATGGTACGAAATGACCATGGTACGAAATGACTAGGGTACGAAATGACCAGGCAGCATAGTACGAAATGGATGGTACGATATGACTTGGGTACGAAGTGACTATGTTTCCTAGTAACAGTAACCATCTGCACCACACCTGCACACACACGGACATACAAAACACTCACAAACATAAACACACACATACATTTTCAATGTTATTTAAAACCTTGGCATGAGTTCCTTATTTTCCCCATAACGATTTTAAAGAAATATTTGTTAGAATTAGTTTAAGGTTAGGGTTAGCGATAGTTATATAATAATGTACAATATCTTTTAAAACAACTTGTTTTATAAAACGTCGTTTGTAGTGTTTAATGCAATACCCAGTTGATATGGCTAATTCAATACCCCAATAGTGGGGAAAATAAGGACTATCCTGTTTGACTTGGCTGAAGTAAAGTAATGTTATAACTGCGATGAAACAGACCTGTCACCTCGTCACATAGGATTGCGCAATTTGGGCCATTACGAAATTTCTTTTGAAATGAAATGAAAAATGAACCCGGAAATGAGGATTTTCCATCTCAAATAATGTACTTTTGATTTTGTGACCAGCTATACCAAACACAACCGTTTGTTAATGTATCACGAGTAGGCCTATGTACATACAACACATTGTCACATTGTAATAATAAAATTATAAACAAAATTGTGTCAAATCAAATCAATCATCGATTGTTTATAATGCGTATATTTACGTAGTCACGATTGTTATTCAGTTTGATCACTACACTTATACAAATAAGAAACATCGAGATTACAGATTTTTCAAAAATGAAGAACAAATCATCTAATTACCTTCTGTGAAAAGCGAAATAATATCTTCTAATACTAAAAACAACAAACTAGTTTCCTTTGACTAGCTAGCGAACTGCGTCACGAACAAGGTCACTGGTCAATTGGGTGCAGTGTACCAAATCATCGACTTCCGGGTCAACGTAGAGTTATAGTCCGTCCCATCATTCTATAAAAATTTATTTTGTAAATAATTTCAGTTTGGTTTGACATAAGAATAACAGGGTAAGTATTTTGGAAATAACAAACAAATACTATTTTTGTGTCCAATGTACAAATCAATCGGATCCGAAATAAGTTACTTGTAGTAAATTTCATAGTACGGATTATATAGTGTTAGTTTGTGTGTTTAATGTCATTACTAGAGCACATTTCTTTATTAATCATCGACTATTGGATGTCAAACATTTGATAATTTTGACAAATTGTTTTAGAGAGGAAACCCGCTTCATTTTTATGCACTATTCCCCAAACAGGACAACACATACCATGCACGTCCTTTGATCACGACCCTGATCACTTTGATTAATTAAACTTCGGCTACTCAATATTAAACGTGGTGTTTTTATTCTGACATTAGCAACAAAAATTCAAGGACTCTTATATATGCATGGGCGGGACGAAGTTCAGTGGTACATCGCTCGGCTGATGCGCGATCGATCCTAGAGGATCGATTCCCGTAGGTGGGCCCATTGGGCTATTTCTCGTCCCAGTCAGTGCTCCATAATTGATGTAACAAAGGCCGTGGTATATACTATCCTGTCTGTGTGATGGTGCATTGTTATGCATATAAAAGATCCCTTGCTGCTAATCGAAAAGAATAGCTCATTAAGTGGCGACAGCGGGTTTCCTCCATCAATATCTGTGTGGTCCTTAACCATAAGTTCGACGTCATATAACCGTAAATAAAATGTGTTGAGTGCATTTGACTACAGGTAGGCCAGCACATATCACGGCCTTTGATAGACCAGTTGTGGTGCACTAGCTGGAACGAGAAAAAGCTCACAGGACCTATGGACATGGACACTGGTTGGGATGGGGGTGGGGTGGGGTGGGGGGAGTGGAAACCCAGTGGTTCCGTATTTTGTTTACTCTGTCGAGTTGCTCAGTGATAAAGCGCTCGCCTGATGCGCGGTCGGTCTAGGATCGATCCCCGACGGTGGGCCCCAGGGGCTATTTCTCGCTCCAACCAGACCCAGATTTTCGAAGCTATCTTAGCGCTACGATATCGTAAGACCGTCGTAGGCTATGGCATGCGTCGTTGTGACGTCACAACGTACGACGGTTTTACGATATCGTAACGATTGATATATCAAAGGACGTGTTATGATCCCTTGCAACTAATGGAAAAATGTAATTGCCGGGTTTCTTCCCTAAGACTATATGTCAAAATTACCAAATGTTTAACATCCAATAACCGATGATTAATAAATCAATGTGTTCTAGTGGTGTTGTTAAACAAAACAAACTTTTCCATCATGCCTCAGTCACAAATGCACCGGTCGCCGTGCGGTGGGAGGGTAACCGTACGGCGTCCTGGCGTCTGCGACATCGTGAAAGAATCGTAGGGTTCTCCCAAAAATCTTTGCCATGGTCACATTAGATACGGTGTGTTTACGGGAACCCTACGGGCTGACACATTTTTTCGGACCATCAAATCGTAAGGACACCGTAAGGGCATCGTAAGTTGACCGTACGGCCACCGTACGATGCCCGTACGTTGTCACGACACCGTAGGGGCATCGTGTGGCCTCCCTGTGATGTCTCCAGATACCACAAGGTCACCTCAAGGCCACAAGGTGCCCCTGCGATATGTCTGCGGTGGGTTTCTGATTTTTAAAATTGTACGGTCTTCAAAAAATTATAATTGCGCATTAAGTTTCCGACGACCGTACGATGCCCCAAAATCGGCCAAAAACTCAACGATGTCCGTAGGATATTCGAAGGATATCGTCAAAAACACACATCGTACTGGCATCTTACCCACTTAAGATGCATTTGTGACAGGCATCAGCTAACCAAGCACAGTGAACATTATATTACGTTTTCGTAGTTCAATAGATCTTAAACTGGTTTTCAATGGGAACTCATTTAGTAACGTGCAACCGTATTCGTACGTAAATTTCCGCTTTTCGTGGAAATCCATCCCTTTTTATTTTTAGTAACCTACCTCAGAAAATGTTTCGCAAGGAATAACGTTATGAAAGTAAAATAAGTTAATATTAAAAACGTTGTATTCTACTGTTCGAATTTTTTTTTCCTTCGGATTTTACATCTAAAATTCCTTGTCCCCTAATAACCGGGATAACGTAACAAGAACGTCTGTCTGAGGTTCCATTTGCTTAAGGTTCGATCCTCCTCAGTGGACCTGTTTGATTATTTCCCGTCCCAACCAATGATCCATGACTGGTCCATCAAAGGACGTTGTGTGTGCTATTCTGTTTGTGGGATGTGGGAAGTGCACATAAAGATTCCTCGCTGTTACTTGGAAAGAGTAGCCATGTGGCGACAGCGGATTTCATCTGTGACCAAGTGTCGATATAACTGTGCGTTTGCCATCCAATAACCGCTGATTAGTAGTCAATGTGTTACAGTATAGGCTTAAATTTGTTACAATTTTTGCCATGTATAATTTATTATGAATGCATTGGTACGACTGAAAACATACGGTTTCTTGTCCTGGCTCTGTGACCAGGCTATTTTACATGCATACCACAACTTAATGCAACTTGTTAACGTATATTTCGCAACAAAAGTTAAGGCCGTTGCATACCAGACGCGATTTTCGCAACTATTTTCGCCAGGATATAAAAAAGAGTCACTCACATAGAGGCGTGCACACCAAACGCGATTGTCGCCACGATTTTTGGAAATAGGAACCGATCCTATTTTTGCAAAATCGCGTGCTATATATAATATATATATATATATATATATATATATATATATATATATTATATATATATAAATTCGACTTCACACCCATTCAATCGTGAGGTGATTGCTCTCGACCAGGTTGCAAGATGGTTAGGAAAGAAGACATTATTAGGCCTATTCATGTACAAAAACAAAGTATCGGAAAAACCATTCACAAACCAACCAAAGTTCACGAAATAAACTATATGGCATAATATGCCCTATTCACCATAGCGTTGGCGTTTAGTTAGTATTGGGTGAACTCAAAACCGGCGAGGATTATATTTCCTACGTGCATGCAGCACTGTCATTGACAACATGGTCTCTTCCTCGCAGTCGGAAGACCGGTCGTGTTGAAGAACCGGCAAAATACCACTTCCCTCCATGCTGGACTAGAGTGAACTGGCGCGAACCTGTACATGCATTCCCCGAATACACTACGTCAGATTCGAGTATGTATTCGTCAAATCGCAGCGAAAAACGCGATGAAAATCGCGTTCGGTGTGCAAGCAATGATGCACGGACAACGCAGCGAAAATCACCGCTATGAAACGTTTGCCTCTGGTATGCAACGGCCTTTAGTGTATTATTATCGAGTGTACCCAGCGTCATCACATTGTTTAATTGGCAAGGGGTTCTATATATATATATATACTACTCAAAAGAATTTAAGGGTCAAAAATGTATAACCAAATAAGTTTCAGAGTGTATTAGATTGATGATGTAAACTACACCAAAAATTTAATTTATTGTTCCATATTTACAAAAAAACACAAATAAACGTCACTGTATACAAGAAAGTCACATGACATGTTGTCAAAGTTGAAGGTTGTCAAACATGGATTTTACACATTAGAACATTCATTTAATAGTGTGTGAATCCACGCCTGGCGCGAATACACTCGACACATCGTTGCCTCATACGTTGATCAGACGTCTGAAGAACTCTTGGGGAATGGCCTGCCACTCTGCCATAAGAAGTTGACCCAGATCATGAAGGTTGGCCGGAGGGGCATGGTTATCCCGAACTCTCCTGCCTAATTCGTCCCAGGCGTTCTCTATTGGGGCCAAGTCAGGCGAATATGCTGGCCAATCCATCCTGGCGATACCTTGTTGTCTGAGAAAGTCCGTTACCACCCTGGCGCGGTGGGGTCTGGCATTGTCATCCTGCAGAACTGCCCCGCCGCCAATCTGCTGAAGGCCTGGGAGAACCAACGGCCGGATAATCTCATTCAGATAGCGGATTCCATTCAGATAGCGGATTCCATTCAGATTGCCATCCACCACATAGAGGGGGGTCCTGTGGTGAATAGAGATGCCGCCCCACACCATGACGCTGCCACCACCGAACCGGTGACGTTGTCTAACGTTAACGTCAGCGAAGCGCTCCCCAGGACGTCTGTAGACACGAACCCGACCGTCGTTGAACTGGAGACTAAACCTGGACTCATCAGTGAACATCACTCGACCCCACTGAACACGTTGCCACCGCAGATGAAGTGTGCACCAGTGACGTCTGGCCGTTCTGTGACGTGGTAGGAGTGGTAGTCGAACAGCCTGGCGACGGCAGCGTAGATTATTGGCTCTCAGACGATTGCGTATGGTTTGATCAGACACTCGAGTTCCAGTCGCAGTCAGCAGATTGTCACGTAATCGGCGTGCAGTGGTTGTGCGTTGACGTAGAGCAACATGTCAGCAGATTGTCACGTAATCGGCGTGCAGTGGTTGTGCGTTGACGTAGAGCAACATTTCTTTGCGTATTGCCATCCTGAAGCCAAGCAATAGCCCTTCCTCGATCTTCGATAGTCAGTTGACATCGTACCATTGTCGAATTTGGAGTGTGCACCGTACACGAACGCAAGCTCCAATTATACGGAAATTCAGCATTGGGAACATGGAATACACATGCAAAGCGTGCAAATGAAGCGCTTTGTGAAAAAGCAAGTTATGGGCACTTAGCAGACCTTTCGCTTTCGCCCTAATTTACGTGCAAATGTAAGCATGTTTTCGCCATTAGAACTAGTCGACAGTGTCAATGACAGTGGATTTTAATTCATTTATGGGTTGCTTAGACCCACTTTCGTCAAAATGGAACAATACCATGCGTGACATTATGGTCTAGCTAATATAATTGACATTCAGAAAATAATGTCGAAAATATCGTCTGACCCTTAAATTCTTTTGAGTAGTAATATATATAAATCTGGGGAACTCCATATGTGTATGCATGTATGCATGCATGTATGCATGTATATATATATATATATATATATATATATATATATATATATATACTGATGGAAAGAAATAAGGGAACACATCAAATTGTAGACCATATTTAATTCACTACTAGCGTAGTTATGTCTATATTTCATACCAAGTTGTAGTGTGGGACTGAATGTCTGTACTGTTGAATGTGCTGCCTATATGTTCCCAGTCAACTTCTGACAATATGAATTGATTTTTGATGCAGCCATTATTTCTTGTTGCTATCTGTGTGATCCTTTATTTCTTTCCATCAGTATATATATAAATCTCTGTCTATATATATATATACCCCCCCCCCCCCCGCCCCCAGTCTAGGGCTCCGCGCCTTTAGCGCTCACGTTTGATGAGTTCCATCTACATGAAATTTCGACACACACACCCCCCCCCCCCCCCCCCAATCATGCTGGTCTGCTGTTGTGTACCTTTGTGATGTTATATTTTATCTTGGCTTTATTATTCCAAAACAACAATGTGTTCAACACTGTAAAACACAGTATAAAATAGGCTAGTTACCTGTATTTAATTTAATATGTATACTCAAAGGTTGTTTGGAGTAATAAATTTGTGAATGTGCATGAAACAGCTCAAAGAAATGCAACCAAGCAGTTGGTGCAGCGATTGCATGCTTTGTGCAAGAAACATGGAATATTCGAGAGAAATGCTGTCTGGTTCACCATAAAAGGCCAGCCATTCCGTTGCAAATCATTGCCACTCTATGCAGCCTTCTGAAGTCAGAAAAACACCATTAGTGAACTGTTTGATGTAATTTCATCATGCCACGCCTCATTGAAAATGACAGATGGCGAGTCATAGGGATGCTTGAATCTGGGACCTCGCACATCAATTCATTGTCCACAGAAACACCATATGGCACTTATGGTAACAATATCAACAAAACAACCAGGTCACGGAATGTCCCCGTAGCGGCCGACCACCAGTGACAACCCCTCGCCAAGACACATGGATCCGAACCACGCATCTGCGAAACAGGTTCCAGCCAGCAACCCTCACAGCCCGTACCATCCATTTCTCCAGCGTTTAGTGGCCTCAATGAGACGACGGTGCTCAAGGTGGATACACTCGCTACTGACTGTGTGAACCTCGCTAAGGACCCCCTCAAGTGATGCGACTCATTTGCATATGGCAGGTGCGCCCTTTTCATGGACTATTGCTAGTTTCCATACCTTCGGACATTTCTCTTTCCATGTTATACCGTTTCATACACGGCAGTTAAAACTTGTCAAATATCTTTGTCTTTTGTGTGTCACATTAACTTTTGCTTTTAGTATATTACAGTACTGTAACTTGGTACAAAAGTAGCTCGAGAATAACAATGTTATATAATATTATTTTGTAATTTTACCAAAATGATTTTAACATGACAATAGTCTCCATGGCTAGTTCTTTAGGTAGAGCGCTCGGCTGAGGTACTTGGATCGAACCACCTCAGTTGACCCATTATCTGATTAGGTTTTCCCGTTCCAACCAAGGTCCCACGACTGATTTATCTATCTTCATATATATATATATATATATATATATATATATATATATATATATATACACACACACACACACACACACACACACACACACACATATATATATATATATATATACATGTATGTATATATGTATGTACCGTATATCTTCGCCTATAAGTCGAATTTTTTTCACCCAAAAATTATTTTATAACTTGGGGGGTCGACTTATAAGAGGGTAAAAAAAATTCACCAAAAAATATTAGTTTTGGGGATTATTTTACAAGTTTTATTGTTGAAGTATGCCATGTATTTATACTCAAATATGTTAATTTGACACATTTATTTTTTATAACCTATTTTTTGGGGCATTAGAACGGTTTTGGTTATGCGAAAAGGCGTAGATCTCACTCACATGCCAAGACAACAGTCCACTTAGTTAAATTAACAGTCATCACTAATAGTAAAAATGTAAACAATACTAACTACCTGTTGCCTGAGTTTATTTTGAAATCTGGTCACTGGCATTAATGGTTGTTCAAACAATGTTTTGGCGGTGATTAACTTCATGAATATTACTGAGCTTTCCCTTAAAATAGACTGATCTCTGCAGTTCACTATCTAGAGCAATAGGTTGGACTATATCAATTCAAATCCCATAGGCGACCATGTTAACGTTTGTGTTTAAAAACACTATATGCAATATATCAACCAAACTGTGACCCATAAATATCAGTACTACAACCCCTACCTCAAAGTATTAACTGCAGAAAATGGTACCTTTCATGGCTCATTTTCGGTATAACCAGATGTTTCTGCAACACCCCTAGTTTCGCACAAAATTTTAGTACTTTTTTTTTAGGTACCCCATACATGTTCCAAGCACAAGGCTACTTGACACGGTGGTACTACATCAAATAAAATTGCATACATTTTTAGCCCAGATGAAACTAATTTTTTTTTACAACCAACACACTCACATTTATAACCAATCACAGGACTTGTGGTGTTAACTTCTCTATCAAAAGTTCGGTGCACCTCGAACTTCGACCCAGCCGGAAATTAATTGGTATAGTGCAACCAATAGGGACACACATCATTTGGTACAAAAACCAGTGTACTTTCCAGAGTTATCCTCCTTACATGTATTAATATGGCGGCAAAACAAGATACTTTCAGTTTTATCGTAGTGATCTGTTGTCAGTGTTTATAAATAAAGTTGTTGTCTGTGCACAAAACCATCTGTACAATACTATACAGTAACAGTCAAACAGCTTTCACTCTCTACTAAGGGAATATTTCGTTTTGATGCTATGTAATAATGATAGTTTGATTGGAATAGTCTGATTATATTGCGATGTACAAAACGTGAAAACCGAAGTTTGTAAAATAATTTTCTTTTGTTCAAATATTATTGTTCTCATGTGCTGAAAATAAGAAATATTTTAATATTTATAAGTAGTTTTTCATGGGTCGACTTATAAACGGGTCAATAAAAAAATACGTTTTCAGGGCTTGAAATTAGGGACTCGACTTATAGCCGAGATCGACTTACAGGCGAAGATATATGGTATATGTATATGTATATGTATATGTATATATATATATATATATACATATATATATATAATCTATATCTATCTATCTATATATATATCAATGGTCATGGTATGTGCTGCCATGCCTAAAAAAAGCGCAAATAAAAGATCCCTTCCTACTATATGTTAGAATTATCAAATGTTTGACATTCAAAAGCCAATGATTTATAAATCAAGTTGACAAATGTACAGGTGAGGTACATGATACGCCTGTCAAAAATAGGTTGCAATGACCAAATTATGGTAAGCAGCAGACCGCCATCCCAAGTTGTACATAAAGCAAGGTTTGAATTAATAATAAGGAAAATATGGCCCAAATAAGGATTTCCTTTGATGTGCAGTAATGTGTGAAAAGTAGGTCGCAGTGACCTAGTTATGGTACGTGAATCACCACCATCCCAAGTTATACTAACATGCAAGGTTTGATGATCCTATATGAATTAATAAGGAAGATATGGCTGGGGAATGGATTTCCTTTAATATGCAGTAATGTGTGAAAAGTAGGTCGCAGTGACCTAGTTATGGTAAACATCAAACAGCTTTCTCAAGCTGAAATTAATAAAAAAAAATTAAGATCCTATATGAAATGACAAAAAAAATATACATGTATGCTTCAGAAACATAAAAATTTATGCAAGGATGGACGGATGAATGTCATACCATAATATGACCTGTCAAAGACCGGTGTATAAAACACCAGGTATAGCGTTCGCTTGATGTGCAGTCGGTTTGGGATCAATCCCCGTCGGTGGGTCCATTGGTTTATTTCTCATCCCACCACAAAGGCCATGGTATGTGTTATCCTGTCTGTGGGATGGTGAATATATATAAAAGATCCACTGCTACTAATGAAAAAAATGTAGTGGGTTTCCTCTCTAACACTATGTAAAAATTACCAAATGTTTCACATCAAATAGCCGATGATTAATAAATCAATGTGCTCTAGTGGTTTCTTTAAACAAAACAAACTTTACTGTTTTTGAAAGGTGGTGTTCGACGACATTAATTTTGTGTTTAGTTTGATTTCTCACAAACCTAGACCAACGAAAGTTGGGTTATAGTTGCATCTATGGATGTCTCGTTCCAGCCAGTACACCACTACTGGTATATCAAAGGCTGTGGTATGTGTTATCCTGTCTGTGGGATGGTGCATATAAAAGAACCCTTGCTACTAATTAATGTATCTGGTTTCCTTTCTAAAACTATAATCAGAATGACCAAATGTTTGACATCCAATAGCCAATGATCAATAAATCAATGTGCTCTAGTGGTGTCGTTAAACAAAACAAACTTACTCTACTGTGGAATTTCACAGTCTAATTCATGTTAAAACAAATATAAAATGTATTGAATTGAAACGTTTGAATAAAATACTTAGTGTTTAGTTCAGTGCAGACCCATAGGAATATCTGGAGATAGGGAGGGGCACAATCTCTACACGCCACAATTTTTATTTTCATATAAAGTACAGCAAAAAACCTCCACAACAACAACAAAACACAGTACATTATCATCCTAAAGTGTGGGCCTGCAATGTTAAATTTTACATTACAATTCATTTCTTTTATAAAATTAATTAAAAAACAATACCCCCAGCCCCCTCAAAAATATATATGTTATCCCCAACCCCAAGAAAAACAAAACTTAACTAACATTATTTTTAATAAACTAGATGAACTGTGAACACTATTACCAAGTTATGGCAGACGAGATGTTTAATTCTGTGGAATTCGTATGCCTATGCTTTACCTGTAACTGAGGGTGGGACGTAGCCCAATGGTAAAGCGCTCGCTTGATGCAAGGTCGGTTTAGGATCAATCCCCGTTGGTGGGGCCATTGGGCTATTTCTCGTTCCAGCCAGTGCACCACGACTGATATATCGAAGCCCGTAGTATGTGCAATCTTGTTTATGGAATGGTGCATAAAAAAATCTCTTGCTACCAATGGAAAAAATGTAACAGATTTCCTCTTTAAGACTATTAACGTAAAAATTACCAGATGCCTGACATCCAATAGCCGATGATCAATAAATTAATGAGCTCTAGTGGTGTTGTTAAACAAAAACAAACTTGTTAACTTTACATGTACAGCAACTGTTATGTTACATGCTAATGGTGACAGATGTCATTAGTTTCTTCAACTGAAGAATCCTGGAGATGCAATTTAACACAGTAGTAGAGCATTTGTATGAAACAAGCTAGCGAGTTGCACTAGTGTTTTTTCCCCATCCCAACCAGTGCCACATGACTGGCACATCAAAGGTCATGGTAGCGTATTATTTCTAAGATTATGGCATGTGTTGTCCTGTGTGTAGTATATGATTGATTAAAGGGATGGTCCTGAGTTTGCGGCATTGTAAGATATTTTTGACTAGCACAGCCATTTTGGCTATTAAAATTACATATTAAATTTATTTTCTTCTATAGAATACCGTGTCTGTATATCCAGTGTGTGTAGTCATATGTCAATGTTTGTAGCAGTTATTATTAATTTGATCAGGGACTGAAGAGTAGGGGGACTGGGGGGACCTCTAGTCCCCAAATAATTCTGAATCAAACATGTGATTGGTAGTAAATCTTAAAGCAGAGATGAATTTTACTTGTAGAATGCAGGAAATTGCATATCAGCACATCTAGTTTTCCAACGTTTACCCAAACCCCCTTAGAAACTTTGTTTTATGCCCTCGATCTGTCAGCCCTCCCCCCAATGTCTACTTGGTTCCGCCGTGCCCGTTTCTTCGTAATGAATAATTGTTCGGATGTATGAAATTATTGGAAGGAAAAATCTAGTTTGGGCTACTATAAACATTTGGATAACAAACCGTAAAATATGGCCCATGTTACTGTCATTTTAAAATACATGTTTGGGGTTTTTGTCTTTTTAATTGGTCCATTTTGTGTATTGTTGGTCCTTTCTTTGATGTTAATGTCCATTTGTGCTGGGTTTTATAAAACGTTCATTCATGCATTGTAAGTAAAACAAGCCGACTATTTTTATTGACGTTTAAATAAAAAAATAATAAAATACATTTTAAACGTTATAAATACCAGACCAATGATTTACTGAAGAAACAGACAAAAGAGTAATTAAATACAACTTAATAAGTTTATTTTAAATCTAAAAGATAAATAAGTAAAAGTTAAACTGATATATCTTAGATACAGACATGACACAATTGTATCATTTAACAAAATATGCGACAATTTGTTATTTACCTTCCTATTTTCAGTCTCGGAGAGGCAGACCTGGGTCCTTGCTTATAAAACTTTTAGAGTCTAGACTCAATCTCTAATGATGTGACACGCGTACAATTTGTATGGCATTGTCATGATATGACTGTCTCAGACTCTATTGAAGTCTTGAGTCTAGACTCAATCTCTAATGACGTCACACGCATACAATTTGTATGGCGTTGTCATGACATTAGTGTCTCAGACTCTATTAGAGTCTCGAGTCTAGACTTTAAAAGTTTTATAAACGCCAGGCCAGGTTTCTGGACTGCATTCCCAGGATAGCATGCTTGAACCATCAGTGAATTTATATACTACATACCGTAAATCCTGGAACAGAAGCCTAGCCTTTTATTTGTGAGACCCAGCCTCTATTGAAGGCAGGAATGAGAAATAACCCACAGGACATAAAAAGTGGAGAGATAGTTGTCCTATAGTACCAGTAGTTATGGTATAGTAATGGACACTTTCGCCTATGTCTGTTTACTGTTACAGGTTTTCAGAACCAAATTGAATTTAATATATAGCAGACACCTTCAAGATCACAATCGGCACGTTTCTCGTCAATATTATCACACATATTTTGTTGAAATATATTTATAATTATATACATAATATATAACTTACTTCATGACTACAATGCATCAGCCTCCAAAAAGATGTACGGTGAAACCTCTCAAAACGGGACTCTCTCTAAACCGGAATTCTCTCAAAACCAGATGTTTTCAAGGTCCCCTTTTAAATATTAGTACAAAGGAGAACCTCTCTAAACCGGATAGCCCTTAAAACCAGACATTTTACTTAGTCCCAAACGTGTCTGGTTTGGGGTGGGGGGTGTTCACTGTATTATGTGTTGTAAATCTCTTATTATTCAAAATGAACAGTATTTATTTTGACACAAAATATCAATTATTACTGTTACACATCCCCCCCCCCCCCCCCCCCCCCCCCCCCCCCAAATTAAAATAAAATTTATCAATTGTTTTCAATATTCACAAATGGCAAATCTGACGAAGGACGGAAATGTTTTATTTAATGATGCACTCAACACATTTTATTTACGGTTATATGGCGTCGGACATATGGTTAAGGACCACACATATATTGAGAGATGAAACTCGCTGCCGCCACGCAATAGGCTACTCTTTCTGATTAGCAGCAAGGGATCTTTTATATGCAGTATCCCACAGACAGGATAACACATACCACGGCCTTTGATGACCGCTTCAGCTAGCCCTGTAATGTATTTGAATGGTATTTGCTCTAAACTGTATATCTGTGCATATTTAGACCTAAAATTTAAAGATATTCCCAGTTTCTGGCACATGTCAACCGTCACAGTATTGATAATCACAATATTGTAATGTTTTATATCACAGACAAAAATATCGGGCTCGAACGTCAGAATCTGTTACCTATGGCAATTGTGAAATGTTTTTACCACCAGCAAAATGTTCACCGAAAGCTATTTTGAGCTTGCCTACGGTAATTATAAGCCAGAAACTTTGGCAACAAATATAAAAACTAAAAATAGTCTCTTGAACTGACGGCAATAATTTTTATCCATCGGCAAAAATGTTTTTAAAATGTCATCGGTCAACTGCTACTGATGGTATTTCATATCACAACTACAGCAATAGCTGTCGGTGCCATCGTTAAGTTCGAGCCCTGAGAATTTGACAGCATGTTCAGCTTCTTCACACACGCAGACTTGATCGGGCCTTTTCCAGAATGTCTTTTCTTATTTTAGGATAGTTCGGGTGGCTTGATAAAACCTGGAAAAATAAAGAGACAGAAAAACTCTTTTATGCAAAGTATTGAAACAAGATATATTTAAACAAAATATATGGCTATAAAATATATAAGTTTGTTTTGTTTAACAACATCACTAGAGCACATTGATTTATTAATCATCGGCTATTGGATGTCAAACATTTGGTAATTTTGACACAGTGATAAAGAGGTAACCTGCAACATTTTTCAATTAGTAGCAATGGATCTGTTATATGCACCATCCCACAGACAGGATAGCACATACCATGGCCTTTGATATACCAGTTGTGGTGCACTGGCTGGAACGAGGACTATAAAGTATGTGCCCACATTTAAATATTTTAAAACTGACACAGAATCCAGCAAAAAATATTATTAAATTATATCACTTGGTTCCTGTAACACACATATCTGTTTGATTTCATGATATTTGTAAAATATTTCTTTCAAACCATGTTGGACATTATTGTTTAATGAAGGATGAAGATTTTTAAAGGATATATTCACTGAAAATAACTGATGATACAAACTTTAAAAAAAAGTATTAAATAAATTAAGTTTTTCTTTAAATTTTATTTGAGTAATTAGACTGAATAAGATGTCCCCTAAAATATTACAAACATCAAGAAAGTGTTACGTTGGTTGTTTTCTTACAATTTGAGGTTGAAAAATGTAGGTTCAAAATGACACACTGGAAACTTGGATCAAAGAAAGAAATGTTTTATTTAACGACACACTCAACACATTTTATTTACAGTTATATGGCATCAGATATATAGTTGAGGCCCACACAGATATTGAGAGAGGAAACCCACTGGTGCCACTTCATGGGCTTCTCTTTTTGATTAGCAGCAAGGAATCTTTTATATGCACCATCCCACAGACAGGATAATACATACCACAGCCTTTGTTACACCAGTTGTGGAGCACTGGCTGGAATGAGAAATAGCCCAATGGGCCCACCGATGGGGACTGATCTTAGATCGATCGCGTATCAGGCGAGTGCTGTACCACTGAGCTACGTCCCACCCCCAAACTTGGATCAGTGACATATTCTGATTGTAAAGCTGGATGAATAAGAGGTGGCCGTTATATAGAGGTGCCCGTTAGACCAAGTTCGACTGTATATATATATAAATCTCTGTCTATATATATATATATATATATAACCCCCCCCCACCCCCCCAAATGTAAAAGTTTAAAGGGACATTCCTGAGTTTGCTGCATTTTAAGATGTTTCCGACTAATAAAATATTTCTACGATTGAACTTGCATGTTAAATATATTTTCTTGTTTAGAATATCAGTGTCTGTATATTCAATGTGTTTCTGGTCGTCTTAATATTTGTAAGAAGCCCAAACTGGATTTTGTCTTCAAATAATTTCGTATATATGAGAAAAAAGCTTATTTTAGGAAATAAAATGAAATATAACCTAGTACAAATATTAGAACGATCAGAAACACGTTTAATATACAGACACTAATATTTTATGCAGAAAATATATTTGATATGTAATTACAATCCTTAAAAAGTCTCTGTTAGTCGATAACATCTTAAAAATTGCAGCAAACTCAGGAATGTCCCTTTAAGGACACATAAGCATATTTGGTGTCTATCATACGGTTGCCACCACAAAGCCAATAACAATGATTCCCCTATAGCCATATTTGTGTAGACTATTTAGTTGATTTCTGAGGATATGAATGACATTAGTTACTTACATGGTGACATATATCAACTGCATCCACAAATCTCTTTGCCTTCATGTAATTAAAAGCCAGCTTATATCCTACAAAGACAAAAATTTAAAAATACATTAATATATAAATAATATTGGAAAGCTTAAAGTGGCAAGGGAAAACAAAAATATATTTTTTGAAAAGTGATAAAAGAAAAACACACTTGTTTAGGAATGTTTTTTCTCTCAAGAGTTTTCCATTCAGCCTGAATGGGATAATGGGATCCTATGGCATAAACTAGTTACTATTTTTATCTTACAATCCATCATAAATCATGGGGGATAAACTATAACTTCTGTTATTTCACCAGGTGAGGATCCAGGGGGAAGTGTCTAGGGGTGTGTACCCCCCTTTTTTGCTCATATCAAAAAACAAATAATAAAAAAAAGCCTGTTCAAACACCTCTTACTAGGGGCCCACCCCACCCTGACACCCCCACCCCACCCTGACACCCCCAGCCACTCTAACCCCTGGATCGACACATGTTCACCTATATTGTCAAATAAATGATTCTGTAATGTATCTATTCAAGTGACGTCACATGCTTGACATTAAAAGTCATAACCTGCTAGTATTCATTTATGACTTTGCTTTTATCAGTCATCATAATTGGCCAATAGAAATGGCGGTTGCAGTATAAATAACAATTTCATCCCATTGGCAATGTCACAAACTGCACCCGAGAAAGATGTGCCTGAACATTAATTCGATAAGACTCGTAAATGGAATGTCTATGTTGGTCTATAAATTACAACAATATATGACAGAGTTGCCAGAGCTGTAACATACAGTGAAACCTCTTAAAACCAGACCCTCTGTAAACTAAAATTCTCAAAAAAAATTGACATTTTTCAGTCCTTTAAAAAAAAATCGGTACAGAAATTAACTTCTCTAAACCAGACACCTCTTAAAACCAGACATTTTACTTGGTCCCGACGGTGTCTGGTTTAGAGGGGTTTCACTGTATATGTGAATTATAATTCAAATATATGTTACAGCTCTCAACAGTAAACAAAAAGTTAAATTACAGATACCTATAACTGGATTGTTCTTATTTCCGTATTTCCAAGCATTCTCATAGTTGTGGGCTGCATCTTTATATGACTGCTCCTTCTCCATGATAAACCCCATGTACTCATAAGCCTTGCAACATGACTACAAGAAAAACAAAATACTGTGAGACCAATTCTTCTTTATAATAAATATGTATTCATACATGTATACCTTGCAACACGACTAAAAGAAGAACAAAACACTCTCAGACCAATTCTTCTAGTCGCAGTATAAATCTAATTTTCAGACTACTTTCTAGATCAGCTTCTAAACTTTGCTTACAAGTTAAGAAGTAAAAATTGCTTCCCACTCCACATAATAATTTTGAATCTCGAAAGAAAGAAAGAAATGTTTTATTTAACGACACACTCAACACATTTTATTTATGGTTATATGGCATCAGTCATATGGTTAAGTACCACACAGATATTGAGAGAGGAAACCTGCTGTCACCACTTCATGAGCTACTCTTTTCGATTAGCAGCAAGGGATCTTTTATATGCACCATCCCACAGACAGGGTAGTACATACCACGGCCTTTGATATACCAGTCATGGTAAAATGGCTGGAACGAGAAATAGCCCAATGGGCCCACCGACGGGGATCGATCCCAGACCGACCGTGCATCAAGCGGGCGTTTTACCACTGGCCTACTTCCTGCCTCTGAGCCTTGAAAGAGATCTTTAAAATATTTTGATTGACCATTAACCTAGCCCATACAAATAGATCATTCTTCACTAACCTTGTTGTACTGCAGACATCGCTTCAGCAGATCTGTTGCCATGTCATATTTTCCAGACTAATAAAACACAAAAAATTAAAAATACATACAAGTACAATCAGTTGTGTAACGAGGGGAGGGGCCACGGGGGCTTTTTTTTTTAAAACTGTATTAAATTTTAAAAAATCATACATACATACATGTACATACACACATACATACATATATAGTGTAAGTTGTCCCCACCCCCCCAATAGTGTGTTGGCCCTCATCGATATAAATTCTTGGCTAGGGCAGTGAGTACAATGAAGACTAGTAAAGATACAGATATGTTAACAATGGAAGGAAAAAGGGTAAAGTTTGTTTTGTTTAATGACAATGCTCGAGTACACTGATTTATTAATCATCGGCTACTGGATGTCAAACATTCCGACATAATAATCTAAGAGATCTGCCTCATCTGACATCAGCAGCAAGTCTTTGACAGGGATCACACTGGAAAACATTTTGTTTTAGTCAATTCTCAGATACGTAGAGCACTTCTTTGAAAATTATTCAAAATCGGCTAATTTAAAGAAAACATTATTAGCAAAGCACTAAATATTGTATTCACTTTGCAACTGGCTAATTTGACAATGGACAAGGGGAGCTCTGCTTTCATATATCGGTTGTGGTGGAGCCAGAAAGAAACCCAATCACCGAACAGGTCCGCCGATGGACTATTTTCTACAACTAAAGCACCTCGGGCGTGCACTCTATCGATTGAGCTACAAAAACATGTAGATCCTGCACTGGCATAGAAAGTGGGGGGGGGGGGGGGGGGGGAGAGAGAGAGACGATACGGGGCGACAAGGGGAGCATGTGCCCCCCCCCCCACTTTGTGGGAGCAGCGATGTTTTTAAAAATATATTTATACATGTATTTATATATATATATATATATATATGTGTGTGTGTGGGGCCCCCCCCCCCCCCCCCCACTTTTTGGCACCTTCCTAAGCCCGTGTACATGCCTCGTGCTGAGGTGTTAAACATTGGTTTTGTTTCTTTAAAGAAAGATGATTAAAATACCTGAATATAAATATCTCCAAGCAGAAGCCAGCTCTTTTCCAAATCATCTGCATCCTACAAAGAAAAACAGATGTGAATATTAATTACCACAACAAAAAAATAGAAGAAAAAGAAAAAAAAAGAAGAAAAAAAAGAACAAATAAACAACTAAAAATAAGAGTTTGGACTAAATACCTTCTGTAAACAGAGGGAAAATATGTGCCTACTTAACATTTATATGCAATGCAATTCAATGCAAATACCAACATGTATATTTGCAAAACAACGCATATTCCAGTACTAATCTGGTTTACAGTATGTTTAAGTTCTAAATTTAATGTAGCTTATTTAATATACAAAATTATTGTTAGGACCGATTTTTAATGGCTTGTCATTTCTCAAATATCTATTGCAAGAAAATGTAATTAATTGTCTATATCAGACCTCGACATGAACAAAATTGAGGAAAGTGATTAATTGCTCCCCTAATTTGCATAATGGGGAGCCAATTAAAGTGAAAGTTAAAGTTTGTTTTGTTTAATAACACATTAGAGCACATTGATTTAATAATCATCGGCTATTGGATGTCAAACACATGGTCATTTTGACAGACATAGGGAGGAAACATTTTTACATTAGTAGCAAGGGATCTTTTATATGCACCATCCCACAAACAGGATAGCACATACCACAGCCTTTGATATACCAGTCGTGGTTCACTGGCTGTGACAAGAAACAGCCCAATGGGCCCACAGACGGGGATTGATCCCAGACCGACCACGTATCAAGCGAGCGCTTTACCATTGGGCTACGTCCCGTCCTGGGGAGCCAATTAAGATATTATATTTTAAGTATTAATATTTAATCCTTTAATCCTAGCATTTGCATTAGGCAGACCAAATCCAATTTGGGCTACTTGCAAATATTAGGACGATCAGAAATCACAACGAATGTTTAGACACTGATATTCTAAATCAAACATTTCTAGCAATTAAAATATTTTATTAGTCGGAAACATGTTATTCAGGATAGTTTCTTTAAACTGTATACTACATGTGTATGTTATGAGTCGGTTGTGGTGTAAAGTTTCAGTGTACCTGGATAGTCCATACATTCTTCTGCACACGTTTGAGTTGATTTCTTGCCCTCGGTGTCTGTTTGAGAACCATGTAGGCAGCTGCCATTCCATACAACGCCCCCACGTGATCTCGCTACAAGCAGAAAACAATGGACATTATTCACCAAAAAAACCCCAGTCAAAATATTAAATGCTGTCGAAATATTAAATGCTGAAGAGAAAAATATTTAGCATTAATCACCGATTCAGAAAAGGTGTTACTAACCACAATAAGTATATCTAGCTACACTACAGCAGGATTCTGGGCTTCTGTGAATTCCAGATTTTTTTTTGTCGGACGCGTATGATTAAGAGGTGGAATATCTATATTACATCATTTCATTTGTTCCCAATCTGGAATCTCCTATTTTTTTACCCCCAACTTCTTTTGCTGTCCACCTCCACACCCCAGTCCTTGCCCCTCCAGGCAAGACAGATTCTTTTTTCTTGTGCCCATGCAATAACCCAATCAGAGAATGAGTCCTCCGAATTGGTTCCATCCTACAATGCAAGCATCTCCGACGAGCACTCTATCAACCTTAAGGTGAATTAAAGTTAAAGTTTGTTGTGTTTAACAACACCACTAGAGCACAAAGATTTGGTGAATTTGACATATTGTCATAGAGGAAACCCGCTACATTTTTAATTAGTAGAAAGGGATCTTCTATATGCACCATCCCACAGACAGGATAGCATATACCACAGCCTTTGATATACCAGTCATGGTGAACTGGTTAGAATGAGAAATAACCAAATGGGCCCACTGACAGGGATCGATCCTAGATTGACCACACATCAAGCGAGTGCTTTACCACTGGGCTACATCCTGCATTTTAAGGTGAATTAAGACCTCAGGGGTACAATGTACCTCAGGGTGAGACAATGTACCTCAGAATGAGACAATGTACCTCAGGGTGAGACAATGCACCTCAGGGTGTGACAATGCACCTCAGGGTCAAACAATGTACCTCAGGGGGAGACAATGTACCTCAGGGGGAGACAATGTACCTCATGTGCAGCTATCTCCATGAAAGCCGAGAGAGCTTTCTCAACATTGCTTTTCTGCTTGGTTGCTATTAGCGCCATGTTTTCCAACAGTTTGGGGCGAATATCTCCAGGTTTAGGTTTCACCTCCTAAAAAAAAAAAACAAAAAAATAAAAAAGAACAACAAATTTAGGAAATGTAGAGTGGGTTTTTTTCTAATATGAATACTTAACCTGACCTCTGAGTAATAATATTTCCCCCACTATTCTAATAGACTGGTCCGAACAATGAAATCTCTAACATCTTCCAATAAGTCCGGGGCTACATGTACCTATTCTGTAACTTGTGATTCTTGTGTAAGGTTTCTGTATGTCAGAAATATTTCACAATAACAGCAAAGTCAGGAGAGTCCCTTTAAAAAGGCTTTGTTATATAATTACTAAAAAAAACCATTTCACAAATGGCAAAAACAAATCAGGATTGTCCCTTTAAAAAGCTCTGTTACCGTACCAAGAAACATTTCACAAATGGCAAAACAAATTCAAGAGAGTCCTTTTGAAAAGCTCTGTTATCGTACCAAGCAACATTTCACAAATGGAAAAAAAAAATCAGGAGAGTCCCTTTAAAAAGCTCTGTTACCGTACCAAGAAACATTTCACAAATGGCCAAAAAAAATCAGGAGAGTCCCTTTAAAAAGGCTTTGTTATATAATTACTAAAAAAACATTTCACAAATAGCAAAAAAAATCAGGAGAGTCCCTTTAAAAAGCTCTGTTATCGTACCAAGAAACATTTCACAAATGGCAAAAAAAAATCAGGAGAGTCCCTTTAAAAAGCTCTGTTACCGTACCAAATGGCAAAAAACCCATCAGGAGAGTCCCTTTGAAAAGCTCTGTTACCGTACTAAGAAACATTTCACAAATGGCAAAAAATCAGGACAGTTCCTGTTTTGTTTAATGACACCACTAGAGCACATTGATTTATTAATCATCAGCTAATGGACATCAAACATTTGATAATTTTGACATACGGTCTTAGATAGGAAACCCACTACATTTTTTTTATTAGTAGTAAGGGATCTTATATATGCACCATCCAACAGACAGGATAGCACATACCACAGTCTTTGATATACCATTCGTGATGCACTGGCAGGAATGAGAAGTTCCTTTAAAAAGTGCTCAGGGCCCCATTCCACAAAACGATCTTAGCCCTAAGATTACCTTAGGCGTATAGCTACCCTATGCACTTAAGTTGATCTTAGGGCTAAGATCACTTCGTGGAACAGGGCCCTGGTTACTTAAACATTTAACAAATCACAAAACATTCAGGACAATTCCTTTAAGCAAGCACTCTACCTCTAAACTACACCTACTCAATTTAAAATTATGGTTACGTACAGGCATGACAGAAGCAAGTAGACATTGGAGTGGCTGACTGAGATCGATGGCACAAAGCAAAGTTTTTAGTGGGGTTCATGGATATGCTACCCCGTAAAATTTTGAAAACAAGATGTCCTGAAATGCAATTTCCTGCATTCTACAAGTAAAATTCATCTGTGCCTTAAGATTTACTACCAATAACATTTTTTATTCAGAATTATTGGCAGGGGAGGGGGGGGGGGGGGGGGGGTCTCTCCTGCTCTGACATAGTAAATCTTTGATATATAGAGCTTATTACCAGAGTGTTTTTCGGTATCGTCAATATCATATATTAGGAATAAAACTTGTATTATGCGAGCCTCTGGTGAGCATAATACATTATTTTTATTCCTAATATATGATATTGACGATACCGAAATACACAAGGGTAATAATTTCTCTATCATATAATCTCAAGGTTAATACAATGCATTTTTGTAAACTGTACACGCAAATTTAATTCCAGTTCGCCATTACTAGATATTCAAATGACCTAAGAATATGTGGCGCGGTGTATTTTTGAATGGAAATGACGTCAAACTCGAATGACGTTATTTTGGATGTTCTTACATCAAAACATACTAGGGCTTAAAAAATTTTGTTTTCTGAACGCTGGACAGCTTTCGATGACTATGAATGCATACGTCAATTATGGAGTGTCACACAAGTACGTTTGCTTAAATGTCAATAAACCTAGTGCTGTGACCTCGATTAATTTACATCTAATTTGCAAAGTTATCAAATTCTTAAAGTATGTGATCTTAAAAATATTACATACTTTGATTGCACTGAAAATGTAAGATATTATACGATATAAAGTTGTTATCATGTGATTTCGTTGACAATGCTCACCCGTAGCAACTTCTCTGCAGTTCTCACTGCCATCTGTTCACTGTCGGCCTTCTCCGTCTCGGACGATATGCTAACAGTGAGAAATAAATAACAGGCTCAAATCAGTCACACTAAAACATATAAAACAACTTATTACAACGTGATCAGTGATCAGCAAAATAACATTTGCATTGAACACATAGTGATGAATGGGTAAATAAATGATGTGATTTTAAAGTGACAGAACCCAATTTTTAAACACTACGGCATATTTTCGCCATTATTGATAATTGAAATCAGCAGGGGTGGGAATTGGTGAACTGTAAAAAAAAAAGGAAATCTAGAGGGGTCCCAGAAATTCTTGAAATCCCAGATTAAAATCTGTGCCATCTGACACATTTTGGAGGAAAGGACGATTAAAATGCGAGGAAACGCAACGTTCCATGAGAGGAAAACAGCTGATCCAAGGAGAATTCCCACCCCAGAATCAGACATTATCCATTCCATACATCCAAAGTGTTTCTGGTATTTCTTATATCATAAAATACATTGTTCATATGTTTAAAAATGCATGTATATTTGTACCTCTGAGAAGTGACAGTTATAGAGATGAGCTCTACTTTAACAAGATATAATTAATATAGAGTGCTAGTACCTGAGATTTGTTTTTTTTGCAGTTATTACCAATTATTGCCAACAGTTGACACACCTGCCCTCTCCCCCCACCTGGTAAATGATTAAGCTATTCATAAAATTTCAGCTCAATATCTCTGCAAAATTATATGTGGGACAGGGACCTATCCTCTCAAAGTTTGTGCCAAGTTATGTATAAAAAGAAAACTATGATGCTAACAACTGTTTCAAGTTTCACATCAAAATTGACAGATGGATGGACAGACAGAAAGAAAAACAGACAGAAGGATGGAGATGAAACCTATAGTCCCCACTGGTTGGACCGGTAGGGGACTAATAAAAAAGGCAACCGATAGTTGACACACCTGGGCCCGGTAACATAAAGCACTCGAAACACGTACGTCAGACGTACACGATACATAATGTGTGTGGCGTATGTCCGACGTAAGTGTTATTATGAGTGCTTTGTGTTACCGGGCCCTGCCCTTGTCCTCGACAGACTCAAACACCTTCCCTCCTATCGTGTGGTTGTCTGGGTTCAGACAGATCTCTATCATGTTAAACAGACAGACAGACAGACAGACAGACAGAAGGATGGAGATGAGACTAATAAGAAAGTCGACCGATGGTTGACACACCTGCCCTCTCCCTCCACAGACTCAAACACCTCTCCTCCTATCGTGTCGTTGTCTGGGTTCAGACAGATCTCTATCATGTTAGACAGACAGACAGACAGACAGAAGGATGGAAATAAGACTAATAAGAAAGTCGACCGATGGTTGACACACCTGCCCTCTCCCTCCACAGACTCAAACACCTCTCCTCCTATCGTGTCGTTGTCTGAGTTCAGACAGATCTCTATCATGTTAGACAGACAGACAGACAGACAGACAGAAGGATGGAGATGAGACTAATAAGAAAGTCGACCGATGGTTGACACACCTGCCCTCTCCCTCCACAGACTCAAACACCTCTCCTCCTATCGTGTGGTTGTCTGGGTTCAGACAGATCTCTATCATGTGAAACAGACAGACAGACAGACAGACAGACAGAAGGACAGAGATGACACTAATAAGAAAGTCGACCAATAGTTGACACACCTGCCCTCGCCCTCCACCGACTCAAACACCTCTCCTCCTATCGTGTCGTTGTCTGGGTTCAGACAGATCTCTATCATGTTAGACAGACAGACAGACAGAGAGAAGGATGGAGATGAGACTAATAAGTTAGTCAAACAATAGTTCACACACCTGCCCTCTCCCTCCACCGACTCAAACACCTCTCCTCCTATCGTGTCGCTGTCTGGATTCAGACAGATCTCTATCATGTTATACACAGCCTGGTTTCCCCAGTCAGAATCCTTTCTCGACTTGTTGAACAGCTTGAGGGCCTGCGTCGGGTTTCCAGTGTACCTGCGACAAACAGACATATATATATATTTGCACAGAATAACCAGATACTGTCTTATGTTATGAGCTTTATCTGGGAAGGTTAGACCTCTCAAAGTTTGTGTTAAGTTATATCGGCTAACTGTTTCAAGTTTCTCATCAAAATCTTAATTTAAGATGCTTACAAATGCTTCAAGTTTCACATCAAAATCCTAACTTACACTGGTAACAAATGTTTCAAGTTTCATATCAAAATCCTAAATTAAGATGCTTACAAATGCTTTAAATTTCACATCAAAATCCTAACTTAAAATGCTTACAAATGCTTCAAGTTTCACATCAAACCTCAACTTACCACTCGTACAATGCTTTACAGTAGTTGAGGCCAGCTTCCATCGTTGGGCGCGAAGATGCATTTTCAGCTAGCTCTAGGAACTTTGGAACATCATCCAGTTTACCAGCACGCCTCATCAAATCAACCAGTCTTGACAAGGCTTCGTAATTGCCTACAAAACACACATCATAATCATATAATGGTGTTCTTCTCCAATCTAAATATTAGCATTTAATATTTCATTATGGACTGGTTTAGATACACTTGAGACAACATTGTACGTGTGATCAAATCAAAGAGGATTGACAGGGCTTCGTAATTGCCTACAAAACTGGAGAAAACTTGAAGTGTTTTCTCTTTTATAGATACATCACCTGTCCTTAACAAGTGCACCCCCCCCCCCCCCCCCCCAGAACTACAGGGAACATTGGCTGTTGGGATGTTTGGACCAGACCACTTGCATGGGGGGGGGGGGGGGGAGGTGCACTTGTTGAGGACAGGTAATGCTGAAAAGAAAACACATATAATCATAAGAGGGTTCGAAACAGCGGCCTGTGAAAAGCAAAAACTCAACCCCTGTACTTAAGAAAATGTCCATGGCAAAAAAAATATGCCATTGAAAATCTGTTACATTTTAATTCTATAATGCTCTAAAACTTGAAATATCAGCTTTTTCAGTGACAATAACTGCATATACAAATATTCAGGAAAATCAAAGTGGGAGGAGTTTAGCCCATTGCGGGATTTGACATGGAATGACCCCTTCCCAAAATAACGTCATTCATTGATCACATGAAATCGTTATGTCACATGTGGGTCATAGTGGTTATATCTACTTCGCTGTATATCTTGAACTACGTGGATAATAAACTCTTTAATACCTGGCTTGGACTGCAGAATTTGCTGGAAGTGATGAGCAGCAGAATCGTAGTCATTCTTTCTAAACATAAGATCAGCAAGCATCTGTTAAATAAAACAAGCTCATGTTTAACATAGAGAACATTACATGAGTGGTCATCAGAAGTTTGTTTTGTTTAACGACACCACTAGAGCACACTGATTTATTAATCATCACCTATTAGATGTCAAACATTTGGTAATTTTGACACCATAAGTTTTTTGGTTTTGTTTAACGACACAACTAGAGCACATTGTTTTATTAATCATTCGCTATTGAATGTCAAACATTTGGTAATTTTTACATATAGTCTTAGAAAGGAAACCCGCTACATTTTTACATTGGTAGCAAGGGATCTTTTATATGCACCATCCCAAAAACAGGATTGCATATACCAGGGCCTTTGCACAACCAGTCGTGGTGCACTGGCTGGGACAAGAAATAGTCCAATCAGCCAACAGATTGGGATCAATCCTAGAATGATTACGCTAGAAAACATGAACTCAAAACAGAATGAGTAAATTCAGCAAATAATCCCCTGACACTTTTCCAACAAGAATATATTTTCTTGTGTTCCAGATTCAGCAATATGACAAGAATAAGTAAATTCAGCAAAACATTCAATGACCAGGGCTGGGAATTGGTGAACTGTAAAAAAGAGGAAATCTAGAGGGGTCCAGGGTGGTGAACTGTAAAAAAGAGGAAATCTAGAGGGGTCCAGGGTGGTGAACTGTAAAAAAGAGAAATATAGAGGGGTCCAGGGTGGTGAACTGTAAAAAAAGAGGAAATCTTGAGGGGTCCAGGGTGGTGAACTGTAAAAAAGAAGAAATCTAGAGGGGTCCAGGGTGGTGAACTATAAAAAGAACTGTTGAAAAAAAAGAGGAAATCTAGAGGGGTCCTGTAGGGTGGGGGTGGGTGGTGAACTGTTAAAAAAGAAATCTAGAGGGGTCCAAACTGTAAAAAAAGAGGAAATCTTGAGGGGTCCAGGGTGGTGAACTGTAAAAAAGAAGAAATCTAGAGGGGTCCAGGGTGGTGAACTATAAAAAAGAGGAAATCTAGAGGGGTCCAGGGTGTTGAACTGTAAAAAAGAGGAAATCTAGAGGGGTCCAGGGTGGTGAACTGTACTGTAAAAAAAGAGGAAATCTAGAGGGGTCCGTGGGCAAGGACGATTAAAATGCGAGGAAACGCAATGTTCCATGAGAGGAAAACCACAGATCCGAGGAGAATTCCCACCCCTGATGAAACTTTTCTGACAAGTCAAGAAGAGATTTTCTTAGATTCCAGACTCAGTGATACCAAAAACCAGAGCTCAAAATAGCAGCCTTCGAAAATGGAAAATCTGTACTTTTTTACACATACATGTAGCAGGTAAAATAGAAATTCACCTGTGAAAAACCCCAAAATATTGCAGGTAATTAAAAAAAAAACCCCAGATGTATATAGTATTATGCTTATCCCAGGCTTCTGGAATTTTTATAAAATCCACTAGCCATGGGATCAGTGATTTAAACAATTTACTAGCCACGATTAAAAATTCACTGGCCCTACTTTACTTTAAGTTAATACAATTTTACTAAATAATAGTAATAATCAGATATGTCACATGAACAGAGAGATAGAGCTTAAAAACACTAATATTGGGGCTTTGGGGTGGGGTAGGATTATTTATATTTACAAAATAGAATTAACTGCAACATTTGACAAAAATGTTCCACTAGCCGTTGGGCATGGCAATAGTAGTTATTCACTAGCCCAACACTGAATATCACTAGCCATGGGAGTGGGGCTACCATAATCTAGAAGCCCTGGCTTATCTCACCTACTTTTTCACACACTATCCCAACCCTCTCCTCACACAGTGTTGTGTTATTTCCAGCAGGCCATATTTTGTTCTTAACAGGACTTATTTACGTTGGTCTGATATTGTACTAAAATAACAGCAGGCCATGTTTTTTTTCTTAGCAAGACATATATATTTTGGCTTGATATTTTACAAAAATAACAGCAGGCCATGTTTTACTTCCTATCTCAAGCCGTGAAAAAGATGTTTAGAAGAAACTCAACGTACGATGGTGGCAGCATCGTTCTCACTGTCATTCTTCAGTAGAGTCATACACTGGTGCTGACACGAATCCAGGTCCTCTGTCAACAGGTAGAGTCCCGCCAGCTCTAGCATCACCTGAAAAAAGGGTAAATCACCATGAAAATCTAAATTAATCTGTATACAGGTAGGACGCCCGCTAGCTTTAGCATCATCTGATGAACAGACAACACTTATCAACTAAAACAACCATAATCAGAGACTGCAAAAGCAATACATGTCTCCTACCAGGGGCCTTATTCACAAAGGTCTCTTAGGCTCTGCTAGACAACAAAGCATCCTCTTTGCAAGTCTTTTAACATTGCACTGCGAGATCGCAAAGTTGCGAGAGTTTAGTGAATAAGGCCCCAGGGCACTAAGTTCAAGGGCCATAACTCTGTCAAAAAAGGGTAAATCACCATGAAAATCTAAATTAATCTGTATACAGGTAGATGCCCGCTAGCTTTAGCATCACCTGATGAAAAGACAACACTTATCAACTAAAACAACCATAATCAGAGACTGCTAAAGCAATACATGTCTCCTACCAGGGTGCTAAGTTCAAGGGCCATAACTCTGTAAAAAAAAGGGTAAATCACCATGAAAATCTAAATTAATCTGTATACAGGTAGAGACCTGCTAGCTCTAGCACCATCTGATGAACAGACAACACTTATCAATTAAAACAGCCATAATCAGAGACTGCTAAAGCAATACATGTCTCCTATCAGGACGCTAAGTTCAAGGGCCATAACTGCAAAAAAGGGTAAATCACCATGAAAATCTAAATTAATCTGTATACAGGTAGATGCCCGCTATGATGAATAGACAACACTTATCAATTAAAACAGCCATAATCAGAGACTGCTAAAGCAATACATGTCTCCTACCAGGGCGCTAAGTTCAAGAGCCATAACTCTGTTAAAAAAGGGTAAATCACCATGAAAATCTAAATTAATCTGTATACAGGTAGATGTCCGCTAGCTCTAGCACCATCTGATGAATAGACAACACTTATCAATTAAAACAGCCATAATCAGAGACTGCTAAAGCAATGTATGTCTCCTACCAGGGCACTAAGTTAAAGGGCCATAACTCTGTCAAAAAAGGGTAAATCACCATGAAAATTTAAATTAATCTGTATACAGGTAGATGCCCGCTAGCTCTAGCACCATCTGATGAATAGACAACACTTATCAATTAAAACAGCCATAATCAGAGCAATACATGTCTCCCTAGCTCTAGCATCACCTGATACACAGACAGAATGAATGAATGAATTAATTAATTAACAACACAAAAATACACATCGGATATTGGGTGTCACAAAAGTTAAGTATATAGAAATATTTTGAAAAACAGATAGACAAAAACACTTCGGTTTTGTTTGTTTTTTCATGTTATATTATTATATATTTTTTAATTTACCATTCCCAGTTACAAAGGCCTACCCCAGGGTCAAAACAGGTGACAAGTGATTAACAACAACAAATAAGAATACCGGTGAGGTATATGATACGCCCGTCAGGAGTTTGATAGAAAACCATAGATATTAATGAATATGTTACGGGTATGATTCAATTCTAATTATGTGAAATTTTTGCAATGGGATGGATGAACAGTTTGTTTTTGACGAATTACTGATGATACTGTATCCATTGGAGAAGGTGCTGTCTGATTAATGAAGTTATTGTTCTTTATTAGAAAGGGAAATTTTGTTTAGTGACCTAGTAATTGTACGTGACACACCACAATTCCAAATTGTTCCTACATGTGAGGTTTGATGGTCTAGTATGCATCTGTATGCAAGATATGATCCGGACAAGAATTTGCTGTTATGTGCAGTAGACTGTGAAAAGTAGTTCACAGTGACCTAGTAATAGTACGCGACACACTGCCATCCCAAGTTGTTCCTACATGTGAGGTTTGATGGTCCTGTATGTAAGATATGGCCCGGACAAGAAAAAGTTAACGGACGGACGGATGGACGGACAATGCCATACCATAATACGACACCATCATAGACAAAAGTATAATAATATGACCTATCATAGACAAAAGTATAATAATATGACCCATCATAGACCAAAAATATAATATGACCCATCATAGACAAAAATATAATAATATGACCCATCATAGACAAAAGTATAATAATATGACCCATCATAGATAAAAATATAATAATATGACCCATCATAGACCAAAAGTATAATAATATGACTCATCAAAGACCAAAAGTATAATAATATGACCCATCAGACAAAAGTATAATAATATGACCCATCATAGATAAAAATATAATAATATGACCCATCATAAACAAAAGTATAATATGACCCATCATAGACCAAAAGTATAATAATATGACCCATCATAGACAAAAATATAATATGACCCATCAAAGACCAAAAATATAATAATATGACCCATCATAGACAAAAATATAATATGACCCATCATAGACAAAAGTATAATAATACGACCCATCATAGACAAAAGTATAATAATATGACCCATCATAGACAAAAGTATAATAATATGACCCATCATAGACAGGCATATAAAAACCATTTATTAATTAAAACACTAATTTCACACAATTAAACAAACTTTTGTTTTGCACTGTAATGAACATCCATCAATGGAACTATAACCCATGTTTCATTCAACTGGAACTTAAGGTTTGTGAAAAACAGATCTAAATGCAAACTGTCTTGAGTTTGCTGCTGTTGAAAGATATTTCCAATAGATCCTCTTTAACGTTCTGACTACTGCAGGCGAGATATCATGTCAGTTGACATATTGTACGCTGTATCTGGTCAAACATTTGGTAATTCAGACACATAGACTTAGAGAGAGGAAATCGGTTACATTTTACCATTAGTAGCAAGGGATCTTTTATATGCACCATCCCACAGATAGGGTAGCACATACCACGATGTAGCAGCCATGATGCACTGGCTGGAATGAGAAATAGCTAAATGGGCCCACCGACAGGGATCAATCCCAGACCGACTGCGCATCAAGTGAGGACTTTACCACTGATGCACTGGTTGGAACGAGAAATAGCCCAATGGGCCTACCAATGGGGATCGATCCTAGACCGACAGCATGTCAAGCAAGCGCTTTGCCACTGATGCACTGGCTGGAACGAGAAATAGCCCAATGGGTCCACCGACAGGGATCGATCCCAGACCGACCGCACATCAAGCAAGTGCTTTACCGCTGATGCACTAGCTGGAATGAGAAATAGCCCAACGGGTCCACAGACAGGGATCGATCCCAGAATGTCTGCGCATCAAGCAAGGGCTTTACCACTGATTCACTGGTTGGAATGAGAAATAGCCCAACGGGCCCACTGACAGGGATCGATCCCAGACCGACTGCGCATCAAGCGAGGGCTTTACCACTGGGGTTTCTGCACACAAATGAGTTAAATCTGTGAACATGTCCTCACCTTGCTGTCTTCTTCGTTATAGACGAGAGCGTCCTTGTAAAACTTGATGGCTTTCTCGTAGTCCCGCCCATTCTTCGCCTGCTGAGCTAACTGTCCACAGATGCTAACAAAACAAAAATACAAATCTGATTATCATTCAAACACAATGAATGAATGAATGAATGGTTTAACAACACCCCAGCACAAAAATACACACCGGCTATTTGGTGTCACAAAGCATTTTTGTTTCTATAGTCCATCCCAGCCTCCATGAAGAATGTTTGTTTTTTTGTAAATAATTTTAGTTTGATTTGATGTAAGAAGAAAAGTAAAAATATTTTGGAAATAATATAAAAAATAAATAATACCCCACTACTTTTGGGTACAATTAAGAAAACAAATCGGCTCAGAAATAAATAACTTGTAATACAAATACCATATTTATAGTAAAAACAATATGGTGCTCCCTGTTTTACTGGTAGAATACGAAAAAGTTAATGATATAACACAATTATATGCTGATTATTTAAAAAAAAAAAGAGAAATAGTTCAATTATAACGTTTTTGTGTTTGATCAACATGCATTAAACACCATCTAGTGGCCGGAATGTAGCCCAGTGGCAAAGCGCTCACTTGATGCGTGGTCGGTTTGGGATCGATCCCCGTCGGTGGGCCCACTGGGCTATTTCTCGTTCCAGCCAGTGCACCACTTGCGTATCTTGCTGTTCTAAAAGTTTGTAGTAGCACTAAGTGAATTTTGCCTCCCAATAATTTCATACATACATGTATGAAAAAATATATAATGACATTTTTTGCTTCTCCTACAAAACCTCATTCCAACCAGTGCACCTCGACTGGTATATCAAAGGCCGTGGTATGTACTATCATGTCTGTGAGATGATGCATATAAAAGATCCCTTGCTATTAATGAAAACATGTAGTGGGTTTCCTCTCTATGACTGTCAAAAATGACCATGTTTGACATCCAATAGCCGATGATTAATAAATCAATGTGCTCTAGTGGTGGTATTAAACAAAACAAAACCAAAATTAAAATAAATAAACACCAAACAAGAATTATGTGGAATTAGATTTCTCGCCTAGTACAAACTCATTATATTTCACCGACAGCTAAATCTATAGATGTTCATGTCAATGCAAGACGAAAAAAATAAATACTGTAGATCCTGAAAAAACATTAAATGAATATTTTAATTGAATAAAAAAAAAAACTATAAAGTTAACCAAGTTTCATCTAGAACTCATAATTTGTAAGAAATGCAGGTCAACACGAAACGTCAACATTAAAGGGACTGTCCAGAGATTGCAGCCATTGTAAGATGTTTGCGATAACAGAACCTTGTTGGCGACTACTATTTCATACAAAATACATTTTCTTGTTTAGAATACTAATATCCGTATATCAAATGTGTTTGCGGTTGTATACTAATGTTTGTAACACTCAGTTTTTATTTTTAATTCGTGATATATATTTTTTCGTACGTACAAAATTATTGGGAGGTAAAATCCGGTTTAAGCTACTACAAGCATTAGGACAACAACAAACATCTTGTAAATACAGACATAATTAATTTGTATGTTATGTCATCGAAAAGGCTCTATTGGTAGGAAACATTTTACAATGGTTCTCAACTCAGGATTGTCCCTTTAAGCAAAACATAAAAGTTGGTGCTGTCACCCGTTAGAAAAGTAATACCTTTAACTCAACTTTTAACTTCGTAAGGGCGAGACTATAAGCAGTTTTGGGATTGGCCAACAGGCTAAGCATTTTACAACAATAAATTATTCTGACTTACTCTGAAGCTAGCTGTTTCTGTGTTTAGTACGTGTCTCGTTGGCGAGACTATAAGCAGTTTTGGGATTGGCCAACAGACTAAGCATTTTACAACAATAAATTATCCCGACTTACTTTGAAGCTAGCTGTTTCTGTGTTTAGTACGTGTCTCATTGGCGAGACTATAAGCAGTTTTGGGATTGGCCAACAGACTAAGCATTTTACAACAATAATTTATCCTGACTTACTCTGAAGCTAGCTGTTTCTGTGTTTAGCACGTGTCTCGTTGGTGAGACTATAAGCAGTACTGGTATTGTCCATCAGACTAACTATTTTATAACAATACATTACTAATTTATCCCGACTTACTCCGAAGCTAGCTGTTTCTGTGTTTGGTACGTGTCTCGTTGGTGAGACTATAAGCAGTTTTGGGATTGGCCAACAGACTAAACATTTTACAACAATAATTTATCCTGACTTACTCTGAAGCTAGCTGTTTCTGTGTTTGGTACATGTCTGGTTGGTGAGACTATAAGCAGTTTTGGAATTGGCCAACAGGCTAAGCATTTTACAACAATAAATTATCCTGACTTACTCTGAAGCTAGCTGTTTCTGTGTTTAGCACGTGTCTCGTTGGTGAGACTATAAGCAGTACTGGTATTGTCCATCAGACTAACTATTTTATAACAATACATTACTAATTTATTCCGACTTACTCCGAAGCTAGCTGTTTCTGTGTTTGGTACGTGTCTGGCTGTTCCACTTGAACTCGCTTGAGGACCCTGAAAGCAAACATACACACAATCTCAGAATATATTATCTCTGAAACCAAAAATATTTCACCCTGGTGTAAACACCCACACTAAAATATTCAATTCTTTTAATGTTTTTTGGTTCATGTGTTCGAGTTGGTTCATGTGCCCTTTTTTCTTTAATCCTCACCCCGCAAAATGTTCCTGAATCTGCCCCTGTAAAGACTTAAAGGCATACTGTCACGGATTTAAGGACCTCATTTCTCTAAAAATGGATAATAAATAAAAATTACATTAATTGTTGGAAACCAAATCTAGCTATCGCATCACCTTAACTGAACCACGAAGGAGTGGAATCCATGCCAACCCTCTCGGTAATTTTAGTTTTTGAATTATGGACCATTGCCATAATTCAATTATTTTGACAAAATATCATTAAAGGTAGAGTCAATTCAAACAAGAGCCTTATGTGTTGCAAAGATGCATACCCGGACCACCAACACATACTGACACTTTAACAAATGAAAAACGCGTAATTTTAGAGTTAATAAAAAAACATGATTATTCCTGCTAACTGGGGGCAGCCGTTTTGTTTCGTTTTTGTGACGTCCGGTGGTATAGCTTGGGGCGAAGTGATGTCAGCTCTGTCCATCTCCTCTATACACAGTGTAAACAAACGCTCTAATTTACGACAAGGCGCTTCGCTTTCATGAACCTGACTTGTAAAACAACATAAATGACTTGATTGTATAATAAACTATTTAACTAAATATATTTAAATTTGGATCAATAGAACGAAATGAAGTTATAGTATTTTTCTTTTTCTAAAAATCCAAAGAAAAAAATGCATATTATTAGGCCTATTGGTAGGGTACTTTCGAGCAAAAATGACCACTCACGATACCCAAGTGATACTTTTCTTTTCTTTGGGACAACGTAATTGGTCAATTTTGTGATTTTAGATGGGAAAGTCTACTTATGCAAGGGTTTTACAGAATTATTTACAGTAATAACGCAGGGCATCTGGTAATGTCTATTACAAATAGAGGGGTATTCGTGCGGTTATAACACAATACCCTGTGATCTTAATAAAAGAGGCATGTCTTTTTAGTGTGTCTAGACACAGTGTCTGGGGACCGTCTAAATATAGACCTGCCAATCAGGAACCACAAGTACAGGCCATGGAAAGAAAAGACCAATTAACCAAGAAAACACTCTGATTATTATTTCAGTACATGGATTAATTTATGTACAAAACATAATGCAGTTATTTCAATACTTTGACAATGGTGGTTTATTTTGTATTGAAAAATAATATATAATTGTTACTGGCTTACTGGGATGGCTATTATTACAGAACATTGCGATGCATCCGCAAAAATCAGGTATGTTTTGTTTCTTCAGTTCTAAGACTAATTCCTGATGTGACGCGTTAGGTATTACGTAACCACCAGCTTGCCAGAGGGCGTATTCACTAGGATGATACAAAATGGCTGCGCCTATTATATATAATAGCCGTCACATTTCACCATTTTATTAATTAACTATAAGATTATACTTGTTGATATTAAGCAATAATGTACATTATATATTGTTGAATATGCATACCAGGCCAAATGCCTTAATTGTCCCTTCCTTTAATAAATGGAGTATGGTGGTTATGAAGATGGTTGAATAAAGTACATTTAGGAACAAATCAAATTATTTTTCTTCAGGTAATACTTTGTTAGACCATTAAATAAGTCAGTGGTCTGTGACAATATGCCTTAAAAGAGAAAGTAAATACAAGTACCCGGGATCGCTGAAGAAGAAGAAAAAATACAAGGACAACTTAAAAAGAGTTATTTCCCCCCATACCTTGACTGCATTTCTCTGGCCTTTGTTAGAAATTCCACAGCTTCTTCCATTCTACTTTGTTTGAGGTACACGTCGGACAACAACAGGAGATAGCGGGTGTGTTCAATCAGTGTCTCCAGATCTAGAAAGAGTAACATCATATTTTAGTACAGGATTATCGTCAATGTGTTTTAGGGGGTTTAAAACAGTGATACAGGGAGTATGTTCATGCTAGGCGATGCCTAGAGCAGCTACCCACCACTCCAAATTACTGCCTGATATTTTCAGCTAATTTAGACTTTTTGCCTGGCACTGATATTTAACCAATTACACAAAAATAGTTGGGTTTTTTAACGACACCACTAAAGCACACTGATTCATTAATCATCGGCTATTGAATGTCAAACTTATAATGGTAATTTAGACATAGTTTTAAAGAGAAAACCCACTACATTTTTCCAGGAGTAGCAAGGGATCTTTTATATGCACCACTGCACAGACAGGACAGCATATATTTCAGCCTTTGATATACCAGTCGTGGTGCACTGGATGGAACGAGAAATAGCCCAATGGACCACTGACAGGGATGGCACTAATATTTAACCAATTACACAAAAATCACTTGAAATAATAGGTAAACTAAATCATATTAATCCAGAATGTGCTTAAGAATACCTGCAATTAAAACCCATTTCATCAGGTAAGCATGTACAAAAACCACCAACCCTCCCCCCAAAACCCTCATGGCATTCAGCCTCTTACTTCAGGGGCGTAGGCTGGGGGTGTGTGTGTGTGTGTGTGTGTGTGTGTTCGGATGAAACCAAAACATTTGGGATTATGCCGAGGGTATACGAAATTATTTGGGTGAATTACGAAGTATGCTGGAAACTAATTTCAATATAAAATTTTATATAAAATTTGTTTCAAGACAAAAAAAAAAATGTGATGGTATAGCTTATTACTGCACTTTCACCCCTGTTTTTTTAATGTTGAAACAGACCCACAAGTTCACCTATTGCATAAATAGTCTCGCCCGATATTTTTAGAATTTGTATGTTCCTGAATAACGTTATAAAAGGCGAGTGTAATTGGTCGATATTTAAATTGCTGACTGACTGGCATTTAATTAATTTTGTTGAGTATTTTAAAAAGAAATCAATAAGCTACCATGTCCTTCATTTTCCAAAGCTGATCGAAGTATTTTTTCTGCTTTATCATACTGCCTCAGTTTCAACAACAGCTGAGCAAGGTCATATCTGCAAACAAAGAAACGTGTAAAACATTTGTGGATTTATTTATGGGGTTGAAATAAATTGTGACGGAAATATCACATAGCACACATTCTACTGTGAACAACTCAGCTATGTGGCATCAGTAAAGTAAAGTGTGTTTTATTTAACGACGCCACTAGAGCACATTGATTTTTTTTATCTTATCATCGGCTATTGGACATCAAACATATGGTCATTTTGACACTGTTTTTTAGAGAAACCCGCTGTCGCCCTATGTGGCCGCTGTCGCCCTATTTGGCATCAGGGTCCCATTCCACAAAGCAATCTTAGTCCTAAGATCACCTTAAATGCATAGCTACTTTATGCACTTAAGTTGATCTTAGTGCTAAGATCGCTTTGTGGAATGGGGCCCTGAACCCATATTCACAAAACATCGTAAGCCTAGTTTTACACGTAAACGTAACTTACGTGTAAAGTTGGACGTAAATATACGAGTGCCTCCGGTTACAACTAACGCTGCACGTAAGTCATGCACATATAATAAATCAAGCACGATTGCCGTTATTTACTATTATTTACGGAAACTAGCAGCATTTCCAATAATTGAAGCAGTTTGCGATAGCGAACGTACACGGATTGAACATTTTTGTTGGTGATTGAATGGATGTTTTCGACTCGGCCAATATCTCCTGAGTTATCTTTTTCTTTTTAAGAAATGTCCTCAAGTTCGTACCAAAATGCGGATCCTAACCAATACCAAAATGCTATGATTCGCCGTTTGCGATGTTATTGTTAGCAGACGACAAACAAAATTGCGTTTTGCGCATTTGTTATTATCCAGTAGCCATCGTTTCTAATGTTGTTGTTTTAATTATTTCCCGGTGAGAGTGTTAAATCGTAGATTTACGTCCAACTAAGTTACGTTTACATTTACGACCGTCTTTGAGAATAAGGTGCTTTTTGCATGTAAACGTAAATCTACGGCAGACGTAAGTGCTAGTCGTAGACGTATATTTACACCTTTTTGTGAATATGGGTCCAGGTCTTTAAAGGTTATTTCCATAGTTAAGTGACACTGTATCTTACAGCATTAGGCAAACTGTTTTTGTTTTTAATTTGATTCTGGTCTTTTGTATCATCTAGTTATTAAAAAATGAACAGAATTCCTTAATATATGATTGATATAAATCAGTGGTATATACAGTGAAACCCATCTAAACCCACGGGACCCAAAGAAAAGTCAAGTTTTAAGGGTTACCCTGTTTAGAGGTTGTTCTGTACTGATATTTAATAAGGTACATGTATGTGAAAAATGTTTGAGTTTTGAGAGAATTCCAGTTTACCAAGGGTCCAAATTTCGAGGGGTTTCACTGCACATGAAGATATAATTGTATGAAACATAAACCATCATTTTGGACATGCTTGGACTTAGAAATGATTTAACATGTATGTTCAGAGCAAGCCGTTGTAGCACGTCTGTCTTGGGCACCTGTTCTGGCATGTGCTAGTTCTTTGGGCCAAGAGGGGAGGAACGTTGGGAAGGAAAAAGACGGGGCTTGTACACTCAAACTGGCAAGCCCAAGGGAGCACAGGCAACCTAATCCAAGACCAGAAAAGCAAGCCGACATTTTACAGACTTCACAAGTTTTATAAAATCTCTCTTCAGTTAATCCCATAAAGTTAAAGTTTGTTTTGTTTAACAACATCACTAGAGCACACTGATTTATTAATCATCAGCTATTGATATCAGATATTTGGTAATTTTGAAATATAATCTTAAGATTTTTCCATTAGTAGCAAAGGATCTCTTATATGCACCATCCCACCGACAGAATAGAACATAACTTGGCTTCAATATACCAAAGGGCCCACCAACGGAGATCAATCTTAGACCAACTGCACATCATGTAAGCACTTTACCACTATTGTCCGAACCAAATTGTTAACAACTACGAAACATTACTCTCCTACCTTTAATTGCCGTTAGATTTCCTCCAAAGTTTGTCCAGACACAAATCTTGAAAAAACCATTACAATGACACAGATTCCACATACCAGATGATAACCATGTCACCTATATCGACTTCGCTGAGAGCGCATAGGGAAAAAAGCATGTAATTTTGTATCAGCTGCCATTTTGACTTTTTATGGAATATTCTTCAAGAGGGGTGAAAGGATAGGACTTAATCTAACAACGTCATAACATGTTATGATATAAAAGCAAACGTGATGATGTCATATTATTATTATTTTTTAAAATTATTATTATTATTATTTTAATGATACCACTAGAGATCATCGATTTCATATTAATTGTGTCACATACTTTGGAGGCTTTCACCCCTCTTGAATAGTATTCCATAAAGAAGCAAGATGGCAGATGGCAGAAAACTGCATGTATTTTTCCCTATGCAATCTCAGCAAAGACAATATCGGCGACATCGTTGCAGTCCCGTGTGTGGAATCTGTATATTTGTAGTGTTTTGTTTGCGATTTGTGTCTGGACAAACTTTGGAGGAAATCTAACGGCAATTAAAGGTAGGAGAGTAATTTTTCGTAGTTGTTAACAATTTGGTTCGGACAATAGACTATGTTCGGCCCTTTACTTCAATAAACGACATAGCTAACTGTCCATCATTCTCACCTTAGAAACGCCTGCCCTCCAGACTTGAGTGCTGCTTCATAGTAATTTATTGCCTACAATAAAATAAATTTATGTACAACTCATATCACACTTCTGACACCAAAAGTTATCAGAAACCATCATTTTGTATCCATAGGTCCTGTATATTCTAATAACAATCATTATAATTAAATTATTTTCGGGAGCAGATGACATTCTGAAACTAATGAACATAGCACGTTACTGACAGAAACCATCATTTTGTATCCATAGGTCCTGTATATTCTAATAACAATCATTATAATTAAATTATTTTCTGGAGCAGATGACATTCTGAAACTAATGAACATAGCACGTTACTGACAGAAGCCATTATTTAAAAAAATAGGTCATATATATTGTAACATTAAATTATTAGGTCAACTATATATCATTTTGTAACATTAAGCATTATTAGACTATTTTCTGGAGGAGACAGCATTCTCCAACTAAAAAAACACCAAAATCTATCCAAAACCATCATTTTGTAGCTATAGGTCCTGTATATTCTAATGTGAAGCATTATTAGACCATTTTCTGGAGGAGACAGCATTCTGAAACTAAACAACACGAATATCTATCCAAAACCATCGTTTTGTAGCTATAGGTCCTGTATATTCTCATTATTAGACTATTTTCTGGAGCAGATGACATTCTGAAACTAATGAGCATACCACACTACTATCACAAAAAGTTATCCAAAACCATAATTTTTTGCATAAACAGGTCCTACAAATTCTAATGTTAAACATTATTTAGTATATTTTCTGTCGCAGATGGCATTCTGAAACTAATGAATATCTTAATAATCAGATTGGTTTCCTTATCATTGACCTTAAGTTCAACAGCACGATTTTATTATTGAAAGTTTATAGAGAAATAAAACATGGGTAGGCACAACAAGAACTTTGGCTTCAATGTCTACAAGAATAGTCTACAAAGGAAGCAAATACTTCTTTAAACTTATTTTAACCTATAAATATTTGATGGCTAATATACAATTATTTTTACACTTGGTCAAAAAAGTAAACCAACTGCAACCACAAAGATTATTTTTATTTAAAAAAAAGATGCCATTTTTATATGCCATGCTGCCAATTTAACAGTATTATGCACTTAGGAGGCAGAGTCCCAAAATATCTAGGGGCTCAGTGGTACAGTGCTCGCTTGATGCGTGGTCGATCTGGGATCGATCCCCATCGGTGGGCCCATTGGGCTATTTCTCGTTTCAGCCAGTGCACCACAACTGGTATATCAAAGGCTGTGGTATGTGTTACCCTTTCTGTAGGATGGTGCATATAAAAGATCCCTTGTTGCTAATCGAAAAAGAGTAGCCCATGAAGTGGCGACAGTGTGTTTCCTCTCTCAATATCTGTGTGGTCCTTAACCATATGTCCGACGCCATATAATCGTAAATAAAATGTGTTGAGTGTGTCGTTAAATAAAACATTGCCTTCCCAAAATAACTAGATTACATTTTAAAGATTCTGATGGCACCCTTAAACAAATTTCCCTAAGTCAATGTCTGTATGCACTTTTCCAAAGACGGGATTTATTTTCACAAATTGTTCTACTAAATATTCAAGTTGAGGGCATCATCTTCACTAGCTTCAGAAACGGATTAATTGTACTGTAAGTAAAACTGAAGTCCTAACTATCTGTTACCTTTCCAAAGTGATGCGTCTTGACAAGTGCCTGGCCTATCTTACTGGCAAGGGTGGCATCGCGTGGGTTCTTTTTCAGGGCAGTTTCATACACCTCTATTGCCTTCTCTGGCTGCAAGTGGAAAGAAGGAATAGTTTGCTTAACAACACATCAGAATATTGTAAGCTATGGATTTTTGGTGTTTAACGTTTAACATATTCAGTTTGTACTCAACATAAGAGAGAGAGACAGAGACAGAGACAGAGACAGAGAGAGAGAGAGAGAGAGAGAGAGAGAGAGAGAGAGAGAGAGAGAAAGAGGAAGGGAGGGATGGAAAATGGGAGGGAGGCATTTAGAGGAAGGGAGAGAAAGAGAGAGAAGGAAACAAATGCTATAAATTGATAATTCAAAGCCGTTCTCAACCACTAGCAGATATAAACTTTATTATGTGTAAAATTGAGATATATAGATTCTAATTGTGACAAAGCTGGCACTGATTTCTTAACCTCAACAGTTGTACAACACTTTGAGATGGAAAGAAAAAGTTGCTTATGGAACTGATTATCAGAAAGCATATTGTGTATTTTGAGTGACAATTACTTCTAGTCCATTGTCAATATCAGGCCATGCTTTTGTGTAGCAACAAGACACATGTATGTATAGTACAGGTAAACCCCATTTACCTCTTGGATGCTCATGTAGGCGTCACCTAGCAACAGACAGGTGTGTGGACTTGGATATTTATCCATCAGCTCTCTGAAAGGAAAGATTACAGTATAAATGTATAAACAAGCATTCTGAGAGGACTGCTAAAGCAATACAAGTCCCTTACCGGACCCAACAAATTTTTGTATCTCCCAAGTTCAAGGGCCATGACTCTGTGCAAAAAGGGTCAAACTTGATCTGTAACAGTACATGCTAAAGCTATATACAAAATTTCATCTTAATATCGGAGTCATTGCAGAAAGAACCCCCGAAGTCCTACAGACAAATTTTCACGAGAGTAAATTGTCATGGAAAAGAAAGAAAGAAATGTTTTATTTAACGACGCACTCAACACATTTTATTTACGGTTATATGGCGTCAGACATATGGTTAAGGACCACACAGATTCTAAGAGGAAACCTGCTGTCGCCACTACATGGGCTACTCTTCCGATTAGCAGCAAGGGATCTTTTATTTGCACTTCCCACAGGCAGGATAGCACAAACCATGGCCTTTGTTGAACCAGTTATGGATCACTGGTCGGTGCAAGTGGTTTACACCTACCCATTGAGCCTTGCGGAGCACTCACTCAGGGTTTGGAGTCGGTATCTGGATTAAAAATCCCATGCCTCGACTGGGATCCGAACCCAGTACCTACCAGCCTGTAGACCGATGGCCTAACCACGACGCCACCGAGGCCGGTAAATTGTCATGGAAGTCAAACTTGATCTGTAACTGTTACTGTAGTGAACATTTTCTGAAGTGGCAAGACTATTACCACATTTAAAGCTGATCGGAAATGGTAGATGTGTGGTATGAATGGCCACAAGAGACCAGCGCCTATTGCAGTTGGAGATATAAGGACTGGGATGTGGAGATAGACAGCAAAAGAAGTTGAAAGATAGGAGGAGTTGCCAGATCGGGAAGAAATAAGATAGATTTCAAAGGAGAGAAAGGAAAGGGGGCAGAGGGGTAAAAAAAAACACCCAACAATATTTTATATAAGCTTTTTTTTGCATGGCTACAATGTCAGGATAGCCTCTTTAACCCTTTAACCACTTAAGACTGGTTTCAAAATCTATAGACCATCCCACTGCGAACGCCTTTTTTCATACTTTGGAATTTACTACAATTATTTTTTTCTGAGCAGTTTGTTTTCTAAATTTCACACAATTTTTTTTACTTTTTTTTTATTTTTTCCAAAACACATTTTCCTTCTTAAATCAAACAAAACTGAAATTATTTATAAAAAATATTTTTACTTTTCTTATGAAAAAACAAAACTGAATTTTTTTACCAAAAACATTTCAGTAGGATGATGGGACTATAGATGATATATATTTTTTGGGATGATATTCTTAGTAAGTGTTATACCTGTAACAGCTGGCATACAGACGCTTGTCCTTCCTGTGGTTGAGGTAAATATCGGCCATCTTTTCCCGAGCTTGGACGAAGTAGTTCTGATCAGGCGTGATGTTTCTGAGCATGCTCAGTGCGTGGTCGGCGTCTCCGCGTGACAGAGATAGATCAGCGTTCGCGATCATCACTCGAACTTCCTCCGCTGTGCCCTGGAACTCATTGATGGCGTCCTGCATCACCCGGGCAGCTTCATGCTGTACAACAAAAACAGAATAAACAGTAAACTATATTTTAAAACTTTGTTCTGTTAGAGCATGACTGGAGAACACTTTTCATCATTTTGATTAGCTATAAAACAATGAAAGTTATAAGGCTTAAAAATTCTAGGTGGGTCAAAAAATGTTTTAGGTAGGTTTCTCGGCTGTTTTGTTTTTACTACATTCACTCTTTGATACAATCTCACATAATATACCTGTATACCCTTAAAAAGTTTTATTTAGGCTTAAATAGAAAAAGTTGTGTGTTTACAAGAACCCAATCCTACATGTACCTTTAAAAAGATGCCGATTTTGTTTTTCATTTTTCGTTTTAATTTTTTTTTTTTAATATTAGTAAGTAGGTGAAAAATTTTCTTAAATCAAATACAATTTAAATCACATCGCTAAAAGTTTGCAATTTCATATCACACTTGTCAAACAAGCGTGACTGCATAATTGACGAAATATCATTAATATTTGACAGAAAAACAAAAAATGTCTTCTCTTTAACCTGCTCTCCCTGGAGACGATGAGCTTCCGCAAGTTCCAAGAAGACGGACACTCGGTCATTGATGCTGATCTGCTCAACCTTCGTCTTCTTTGCTGAAGCATGGTGGCCTGTAAATAAAGAAAACACTTTAAAGGCATATTGTCACAGATCACTGACCTATTTAATGGTCTAACAAAGTATTACCTGAACAAAAATAATTTGATTTGTCCCTAAATGTACTTTATTCAACCATCTTCATAAGCACCATACTCCATTTATTAATGACGTTTTGTAAAAAGAATTGAATTATGGCAATGGTCCATAATTCAAAAACTAAAATTGCTGAGAGGCATGACATGGATTTCACTCCATCAAGGTTCAGTTAAGGTGATGCGATAGCTAGATTTGGTTTCCAACAATTAATGTAATTTTTATTTATTATCCATTTTTAGAGAAATAAGGTCTTTAAATCCGTGACAGTATGCCTTGAAACAAGAATTCTAAAGAATTAAATGTCTCAATTAACATAAAACATTCTAAACACGAATTCTATAGAATTAAATGTCTCAACTAATATAAAACATTTTAAAGACAAATTCTATAGAATTAAATGTCTCAGCTAATATAAAACATTTTAAAGACAAATTCTATAGAATTAAATGTCTCAGCTAATATAAAACATTTTAAACACGAATTCTATAGAATTAAATGTCTCAACTAATATAAAACATTTTAAACACGAATTCTATAGAATTAAATGTCTCAACTAATATAAAACACTTTAAACACGAATTCTATAGAATTAAATGTCTCAGCTATCATAAAACACTTTAAACACGAATTCTATAGAATTAAATGTCTCAACTACCATAAAACATTTTAAACACGAATTCTATAGAATTAAATGTCTCAGCTACCATAAAACACTTTAAACACGAATTCTATAGAATTAAATGTCTCAGCTACCATAAAACACTTTAAACACGAAATTCTATAGAATTAAATGTCTCAGCTACCATAAAACACTTTAAACACGAATTCTATAGAATTAAATGTCTCAGCTACCATAAAACACTTTAAACACGAATTCTATAGAATTAAATGTCTCAACTAACATAAAACATTTTAAACATGAATTCTATAGAATTAAATGTCTCAGCTACCATAAAACACTTTAAACACAAATTCTATAGTGTACTGTAATGAACATACATAGAATGAATGAACAAATGTTTAACGACACCCCAGCACGAAAAATACATCGGCTATTGGGTGTCAAACTATGGTAATGCAAACAAATAAGGTGATGATTCAAGATGTAAAGAACTGTGCAAAAATACAAATACAAATATCACAGATAGATACTGACTTTTATTCAAAATTTCAATTTGTGCTGTATTGGCCATTCTCAAAAAGAATGTTACACCCCTGTACCATGGTGAGGTTACAGCACGCGCAGGTGCAAATATAAACCAAGTTTCGTTGACCAAGGACTTAAAGCTTGTGATAAACAGATCTAAATGCGAAACTAACATCATCGCAAATGTTAACGCCGTCACTAAAATTAATACTTATATCTCACCTTTAACTTTGTATGGTTGAGATAAAAATGTATTTTACAGTCTACACAATGAAACAAGCATGCTGAGAGTACTGCTAAAGCAATATATATCCCCTACCTAGCCTAACAATTTTTCATAACTCCCAAGTTCAAAGGCCGAGACTTTGTGACAAACGGGTAAATCGTCACTAGACTAATTTAAAGTCAAACTTGATCTTTAACAGTACATAATAAAGCTATTCACAAAATTTCAGCTCAATATTTTGAGGCATTATGAAAAAAAGAGAAGTCCAGAAAACATTATGTGGGACAGACTGATGGACAGACAGACAGACAGACAGGCGACGAAACCTATAGTCTCCTCGGGTTGTGTAAACAAGTGCAGGGAACATTTTGTTTTAAACAAAATTTGATTAATGATAGTTGGTGATCAGTTGAAAATTGAGTAGCAACTAATGTTTTTACAGTTATATAGTTATCTCTGAAATTTGCATAGCAAACACAAATGTTCCTTGAAGAGATAACGTACCAGTCCGTTTTACTCCTGGCAACAGCATGGCTAACTGTAGAGTCTTCACAGCTTCCGCCATGTCCCCCTGCTTCTTCAGAATCCTGGCTTTGATCAGGTGATACACAGGGTGATCACGAACCTGTGGGCAAATAAAATAACACAACACTACAATTCCTGGCTTTTATCAGATGGTACACAGGGTGATCATGAACCTGTAGGCAAATAAAACAACAAATAACACAATGTACAATTCCTGGCTTGTGTTAGATGATAGACCTATAGGTAATAAAATAATAAATAACTCAACACGAATGAATGAATGGATGTTTAACGACATCCCATTTCAAAAATATACATCAGCTATTAGGTGTCAAACAAAGGTAAGTACATCAATATTTCCATCACAAATAAAAACTCTATAAAGATGTAAAACACATAGTGTAAAGAGCTGTGGGAAATGTATATAGAGATTATTACACAAGCTTGTGTGTCGTACTGATTTTACGAAATGAGTGTCAGGATTTTTGTATTAGCCGAGCGAGAGCGAGGGTAATACATGAATCCTAACACGAGTTTCGCAAAATCAGTACAATTCACACGCAAAGTGTAATAATTTCTTTATTATCCACATAATCCAAATTTTAATTTGTATGAATAACAAGCTAGGACCATGTCAAAATGTTTCAAACGTAAATAAAAAGAGACGATGAAACAAAGTCATTTTCCGAAATGATGTCATTTTGATACACATTTACACAGATCTAAGAATGGGGAAGCTGCATTAAGTTATGACTTCGCTTCCCAAAATTACGTCATTCGTTGTGCACATGAAAACATTATGACACTGGTTATATTTTCTAGAATATCTTGAACTATGTGGATAATAAAATAGAATACAATACAGATATTTTAAAACTTTGTATAGAAATCAAAATATTTTAAAAACTTCAAAATTAATTCTGTGTGGAATTTAAAAGATTCAAAAACATTTCGGATGATTACACTCAATCAAAAGGTGGTGCATAGTCAGTGTACACTGACAGTGTTCACACTGAGGAGGGTCCTTCTTTATATTAATGAATGCATCAATTGGTTTTTGGCCGATGCCAGCACACCACAAGCCGATTTCATCCTTCCTGCACCACCTGTAGGAGGACTGCCACTCTCCCAGAACTGGCTAGACAGCATGAAGCTTGTTTGCAAGCGCACCGTTCCAATCATCTTGCCAAGTCGAAAGGATATATTGGTTAATATGATTAATATATATAAAAATCTACAAACTAACAAGTTTGTGACATCAAAATCATATTAAATCATTATAATTCTGTTTCTAAAGATAGAATAAAAAATATAACATACTATGCACACAAATGTTTATCTATGTGCAACTTACTTCAAAGTTGTAACTGAGCCCAACTTCGAGAGACTGATTGGCCTGTTTGAAGTTATTCTGATGAAGATGAATCTGGAATGAGAAAAAACAAAGTAAATGAAAGTCAAAAGATTTGTTTTGTTTAACAACACCACTAGAGTACATTCATTAATTAATCATCAGCTATTGGATGTCAAATATTTGGTAATTTTGACCTGTAGTCTTAGAGGGGAAACCTGCAACATTTTTCTATTAGTAGCAAAAAGTCTTTTATATGCACCATCCCAGATAGGATAGCACATATCACAGCCTTTGATATTCAAGTCGTGGTGCACTGGCTGGAACGAGAAATAGCCCATTGGGCTCAGTGACGGGGATCGATCCTAGACCGATTGTGCATCAAGCGAGTGCTTTACCACTGGGCTATGCCCCCCCCCCCCGACTCTAATAAAGAGTTTTGAGTCTAGACTAAAAGTTTTGTAAGCACAGAGCCTGAACCTATAATGAAGAAACGTATACGCAGACTAGTTTTCTGTAATATTAAAACTCACCTGCGCCATAAGAATGTGAGCATCGGAGAATGTTGCATCCTGGTCCAAACAGTGCTGAAGTGTCGTCTGAGCTGCATCAATGTCACCTGGAAACAGACACGACAAAACACGTACACAAGAGAAGAAACTTGTCCATCTGTGGTTCAATATCAAAGGACATGCAGACCAATGGCAATAAAATCAAACAGAGATGAAAATTATCTTTGACAAAAAATCTGAAAACTTTACAGGTTCTTAAAAAGAAAGGCATTTTGTGAGTTTTTTTATTATATATTATCAAAGAACAAGGACAGGGCCATTATAAATATTGCACAAAAGAAATTTGAAACAGAAAGTTATAATTTAAAAAAATTGCAATTATTTATAATATATTTAAGGAAATATGACAACATGCTTGAATCTTTTCAAATAAATAAATGTACATGTACATAGAAATAATTTAAAATATTTAACATCAGATTGTTTGGAAACAAATAGAAACTCCCCCCATATTTTTGTATACACTGGTGTGACCGTAAACAATCAATCTGATAAATTAATGCAATGCTTAATTCAAGAAATATAACAGTAAATATAAACCAACCAGCGAGAAATTTGACTTTTCCAATAAGATAGACCGATTCCATTAAGCCTGGAACTGCGCGGGTCAGTGGATCTAGAACCTGATGACATCGCTTGAGGACCACGTCAATGGCTTGACCTGATGTTACAGGCTAAAAAATATTACACAAAACATCATTTAATAATGAGGTCAATGGCTGTTCTGGTGTAACAGGCTACAAAACATTAAACAAAACATCTAAGAATGAGGTCAATAGCTTGACCTGATGTTACAGGTTGAAAAATATTAAAACATCTTTTAAGAATGAGGTCAATATCTGGACCCGATGTAACAGGCTGAAAAACATTTAACAAAACATCATTTGAGAATGAGGTCAATAGCTTGACCTGATGTTACAGGCTGCAAAACATTTAACAAAACATCATTTAAGAATGAGGTCAACAGCTTGTTCTAACGTTAAAAACTAAAAAACATTTAACACATCTCTTGGGGCTCATTCACACTGGATGCAGGGTGGTGCACGCTGTGCAGCTACAAAAATTAATACACACTATTTCCAATGACAGCATAAGAGGTGGATTGCATGCATCCATGCTCTCATTCAAAATAATGTATTCTAATTTTTATAGCCGCACTGCATCGCATCCAGTAAATGATCCCTTAAAGTTGGATTATTAGTTGCAAGTGATATATTTCTCAATATTTATGTTTAACAGAAAGTAAACAGCCAAATCTATACTGCACAATTATCAAAACAGCAGTCAGTTCTATGCCACCAAAGATGTACCTAGTAACTGCAAACTAATAATTCAAACACGCTCAGACTATATACTAAATTAAATAATGAAATTGTTCTCAAAGTATTCTACTCACTGTCTGAGGTGCAAACTGGAGGTAATCCTTGATTAACTGAATCAAGAAGTCTGGGTTCAACAGCAGGTAGTAATGGACTCCAAGAGGATAGCCCTGAAACAAGCAGTGTTCATCATTAACCTTCTCAATATTTTCACTTATCCTAACAGTCTGAAAGTAATTCTAATACAGAATCTACGTAACCTTTTATATCCTTAATTTTCATGAAAAATAGGTTATGCAAAATTAGATGAGGGAATGAAACCAGGGGCGTAGCATGATCTGGACCTGGGTGTGTGTGTGTGTGTGTGTGTTCGAATATGAACCTAGTGGACCTTTTTCTATTTTGTTTTTGCACCACCAGAAACTCCATATGTATAAACCTGTATGTTTTAGTTCTGAAAGCAGACCATTTGCTTCAGCAAGGGGGTTCGTCCCTCCTAGCCCTTGGAAACAATCTTTGTAACAATTTTATGAGGTCTGCGAATTTCAGGTTACCACATGTCAAGTTGAGAACGGTACTTAAAAAACAAAAAAACTACAGCAACAAAAATTTGACCCTTCATACCTCAGGCGAGTGCTCTACCACTGAGCTACATCTCAACCTGATATGAATAAATAACAAAGTCTCTATTTTATAGTAAAATTAATGAGTTTGGTAAACTTAATAAATAAGATGTACACCTATAGGTTACCTGGTCCAAAGTATTGAAGATATTGGAGCGCTTTGATATCATACAACTGTTGGGGAACAATGACATGTGTCGTAGTGATGTCATAGTCTATGACGCTTCTATAATATCATAGTACGATTAAAAAATATGGGACCAGGACAGTAATTTAAGGTAATCTCTACAGGAGTCACAACACTTCATGCTCATACTAATGCCAAAAAATTCAGAAATTATAGCAGGTAAAGAAGAATGTTTCATTGTGATAAACAGAACTATACTGGCAGACATTGTCTAACAAACTCTAGCAATTGCGTAGCCAGCATGAGGCAGACGAGGCGCTTGTCTCATCTGGAATTTCTCCAGATTTATTTTAGTTTTCCCATGACACTGATATTTATTTTACATGTCTTGGTTTGTCTCGGCGTTTTTTCCTCTCTGGCTACGCCCCAGTCTACATTAACTTTTTCTTATGAACCTTGTAAGGAGACTCAACAAAGTATAATAACATGTCACAGAACATTACACTGCATAACACTAGTTAGTCTATTGATAAAATCGAAATTCTAACCATACCTTCAGTGTAGCAAAGTGAATCTCGATTGCTTCGTTTAGCAGCTGCATGACCTTGTCACGACCTTGAAGCTTTTTAACTGCCAACATTGCACTGAGATAAGAAAGTTCCTGGAAAAAAATTGACATTTTTTTGTATCTATTTCATTAAAAAAACAATTAAATAATAATTGTTTAAAATCTTTCTACCCCATCTTCCACTTGCATTATTAAAGTATAATCCATACAGTTTCTTTATATGCTAAGGATAAGTAAAAAAAATTATGGTTGATAATTAGCTTTGTCATTTACACGTTAATGCAATTGTTGACATGTGTTGAGTTTATATGAACATTTACTAATAAACAATTTACAATGCCAGGCAAAACTACAAGTTAAAGTTTGTTTTGTTTAATGACACCACTAGAGCACATTGATTTATTAATCATCGGCTATTGGATGTCAAACATTTGGTAATTCTAAAATAATCTTACAGAGAAAACCTGCTACATTTTCCCATTAATAGCAAGGGATCTTTTATATGCACCATCCCACAGACAGGATAGCACATACCACAGCCTTTGATATATCAATCGTGGTGCACTGGCTGGAATGAGAAAATAGTCCAATGGGCCCACCGATGGGGATCGATCCCAGACCGACCACGCATCAGATGATCACTTTACCACTGGACTACATCCCACCCTAGAGAGTTGAGGTGAATGCATGACAAGAAACGTGTAATACTCACTGCCGATTTGCCGATACTCTGCTGTACTTCACGGAGAAATTCCAACTGTTGGGCCGCCTCGTCCACCTGGTTTTCCATCAGCTGGCACCGAATTATTCCTGAAACAAAACTTCTAAAAATAACATCCAAACACAGTAAATGCCAATGAAATTAATGCTATGAAAAGAAAAAGGAAACTAAGGGAAAGATTGTCTGTACTACTTTAGGGTATGGACTTAATATTAAAACCTCATGTCTTTTTTTTCAATATATCTTTTACTTGTAGAATGTCTTTTAGGACTTTGGTCTATTAAAAATGCCCCATCGATGGGCCCATTAGGCTATTTCTCGCTCTAGCCAGTGCACCACGACTGGTATATCAAAGGCTGTGGTATGTGCTATCCCGTCTGTGGGATCGTGCATATAAAAGAGCCCTTGTTACTAATGGAAAAATGTAGCGGATTTCCTTTCTATGACTATATCTCAAAATTACCAAATGTTTGACATCCAATAGCCAATGATTAATAAATCAATGTGCTCTAGTGCAGGGGTTTCCCTAGAGCGATAAGCCGACACGGCCCGTGCTCCCTTAGCCAGCCAAGTAAGCGCCTTCATGTCTAGTAAGCGCCTTAACTGCAGGACCGTGTCGGCTTAATTTGTAACATGTATACAAAACAATGGAGCTGTGATCCGTAACGTCATTCACCACACATTATCACACTTCCATTTGGTATCTCTGCAATTCTTTAGATGTTCACTTTGAGGTCCATTGATCGCACCATTTTAATTGTCGGTGGGCTTGTGCTGGTCACGTGGTACAGGTGATCGGCTACTACTAATCCGCCAGATAACTGCTTGTTGTAATAATGTCTGTATGCTTGGGATTCCCGTGCCGAGCACTTTTTAATAGTACAGTTAAGTTGGCAATCAGTTATTTCTATCCTAACACCCCCTTCCCAAAACACACTGAAAACATCCAGGGCTCGTGCTGTCGGTAACCAATTTAGCCATCGGCTAATTAAAAATAATTTTTACAAAAAAATGGCTAATAAAATTTGCAAGTGGCTAACATTTTGGCTGAGCCATTTTCTATCTTCTGATGTGAACAAACGGTTACATAATCTATTCGACACCTCAATGTCATACATAATAATAGTGTTATCCAGAATACAGCGTATGCCTTATGATGTTTGCTAATTTTAATAATCAAGGTTATTAATTTTAACGGCATGCATTCGACATGTATGACAGCAATGTGACGGCGACTCAATGTCTGGAAGATATGTAACTTGCTATTTTAATTTTGTAAAGTCTTTGAACCATAGTAATAAAAACAAACCGACGGTGCATGTCAATTTGAATACACATGCCAGTTCAGGGCCGAAAGACATGTCGGCTATCCCAAGGGCTGAGTTCAGCCAGACCGAGCGGAAACAAAACGTTTGCTACACTGGTTTGTGCGCTTCACATTAAACCAAATGGACACGACGGACACCAAATCAGATAGTTCGCGAACGTTAGGAAGAACGTTCATTGGCCGAACTGAGGAAAGCACTCGGCGTAATATACGTCACGCTTCAGAGTCAGCTGACACCCACGTGTCAAGAGATAGTGTGGCGGATATGAACAATACGATTACACAGGAGTAAATCTTGATGTAAATGTGTAGAAAAACAATAGTTGTTTGCATCAATGAATACCTAACTGCAGTTTCGTTATTTCCTTTGTCTTTGTTAATTTTGTACCTATGGTCGAGAGCACGCACTGAGATCGCGATCATGGGAAATGAACATGCAGTATTTATACAAATTGCAGTTAAAACGTACACTGAATTAGTTTACAATAATCATATTTGTTAGATAATGCTAGATATATATTTGTTAAACTGTGAGGTGACATTTAATAAGTTAGCTGGATTTAAAAAAAAAAAATTTTTTTTTTATTTTATTAATGTTTTGGGGTGTTTTTGGTTGTTTTTTTATAAATGGAATATACTGTGAAGTCAGCATTCTTAGCTTAGGTATTTTATAAGCAGAAATCACAACAAGCATTTAACACGACGCTGAAATCAACAGCAACAACATGGCGCAAATTATGAAATTGTTGGGGGTGGGGAATTGGTTTTTTTTTTTTTTTAAAGTTTTAACCCCCCCCCCCACAAAAAAAAAAAAAAAACCCACCCCACAAAAACAACCCCAATATGATTTGATGGATTGAAGGCAAACACTTAATTGTTTTCAACCCACTACCCCACTTCTTTTGGCTTGATTTTTGTGTTATAATGATGCTAAATATGTAAGCGCCTTAAAAAAATCCTGGGGAAAGGCCTGCTAGTGGAGTCGTTAAACAAAACAAAACAATTTTTTTGTGTTTAAAATGGGCAGATTTGGGTCTTTTTTATTTTCAATTTTATTAGCTGTCTTTAGAAAACCATGTGTCATTGTGAATGAACTTTTTTTTGCTGTTTTGTAAGTTTGAGGCTCATTTTTATTTTCCAGGGTTTAACAAAAATAGATTTTCGTTTATTAACACGGAATTTCTTTTACAAAGGACAGTTTTAAAAAACATAATATAATAATTTTATAAAAACTTCCAGAATTGAAAAAATATTACCAGAACTCTATATTAACTCTGAACTCTTATCCTGTAGGACAAATACATCTTTATTTTTATTTTTCCCATCTAAAATGTGTTTTTCCCAATCAGATATTTTTGTTGAAAGAATCAAACAATATTCAAGTGGTCTCTTTGTTAAGCAACAAAACATCCATTTGATAAAAATCAAAAGTGTTGAACACACCACTCACTAAAGTCAGGAATAAATTATTGTCTTGTCAGTATACTGTAATATTCAGTTGACATGTCCAGTTGGTCAATTTGTTACAACAATTTTTTATCCATGGACTGCCTTTTTAAGTTTAAAAGTAGCTTTTTTGTCTAACTAATTAATAAAGATCCTACTGTATATCTTCACCTATTTGTCAATCTTGACTATATGCTGAGTCCCTAATTTTAAGACCTGACAATTTTTGAATTTATGATCTTATAAGTAAAAAGCCTAGAAACATAAAAGAAGTTTATTTTGTTTAACGACACCACTTAAGCACATTGATTTATTAATCATCGGCTAATGGATGTCAAACATTTGGGAATTCTGACATATACTGTTAAGTACACTTATAATGAACATGCTTAGAATGAACTACTGCATAGAATGAACTGATCATAAAGTCCTGTTTTATCTCCCTATATATTAATAACCAAGTTATGCAAATGTGTACAACGAACTTCTGCTATAGCGAACTATCATGGTCCCTTCTAGTTTGTTATAAAAGTACTTTACTGTAGTCTTAGAGAGGATACATGCTACATATTTTCCACTAGTAGCAAGGGATCTTTTATATGCACTATTCCACTGACAGGATAGCACATACCATATCCTTTGATATACCAGTTGTGGTGCATTGGCTGGAACGAGGAATAGCCCAATGGGTCTACCAACAGAGACTGATCCCAGACTGACCACGCATCAAGCAGACGCTTTACATCTGGGCTAGTTCCCACCCCACACCTTTAATATAGAGCCCTGACTTTAATATTAAATTTCAAAAGTTGTTAACTGTAGATGTTGTGTTTTAAAAACCTGTCAACGCTGGAACACTGGTTTCATCCAACTTCATGGCATTTCTGTAGCAGCGCATGGCATCCTTGGATTTGCCCTGTAGGAGCAACTGAAAGCCCAGCTCATTGACATACTCCGAGTTCGTTCTTTCCACACTGACCGCTCTCTCTGTCATGGTGTAGGTCTGCTGACACACCAGGGAGTTTCGACCACACTGTAAGCCAATAAATAAACAGAATACAAACTGTAAGCCAATCAATAAACAGAATACAAACTGTAAACCAATCAATAAATGAAATGCAAACTGTAAGCCAATCAATAAACAGAATACAAATTGTAAACCAATCAATAAATGGAATACAAACAATAAACAGAATACAAACTGTAAGCCAATCAACAAACAGATTACAGACTGTAAACCAATCAATAAACAGAATACAAACTGTAAGCCAATCAATAAACACAATACAAACTGTAAACCAATCATTAATTACAATATAAACTGCAAACCAATCATTAAACAGAATACACACTGTAAATATATGAACAAACAGAATATAAACAATACATGTTTTTGTGCTTATATCCAATTACGGTTCATGCATGATGTCCTGGGCACAGACTTCAGCTATCTGGTTGTCTGTCCAGAACAGTGGGTTACTCATAAGTTGTTTGTGGTTAGTCAGAGAGAAGTCGGTGTAGTGAGCTCACACTATCAACTCATTAAAACTCGCGCTGGATGGGAGTCAGTACTGGAATGCAAACAGAGTACCTACCATCCTTAAATTTGGTGGCTTAACCACAACACCACCAAGGCTGGTGATCTATCAATAAAGTATATCCTCCGTAATAGGTTAAGGAAATGTTTTATTTAACGATGCACTTAACACATTTTAATTACGGTAATATGGCATCGGACATATGGTTAAGGACAACACAGATATAGCGAGAGGAAACCTGCTGTCGCCACTTCATGGGCTACTCTTTTCGATTAGCAGCAAGGGATCTTTTATATGCACCATCCCACAGACAGGATAACACATACCACGGCCTTTGATATACCAGTTGTGGTGCACTGGCTGGAGCGAGAAATAGCTCAATGGGCCCAATGACGGGGATCGATCCCAAATCGACCTTGCATCAAGCAAATGCTTTACCACTGGGCTACATCCCGCCTCCCCATAATAGGTTAAATAGAAGTTGTAATTACTGGTACCGGCTTTCACTTCCGGCAAATTAATGACTCAATGGTTAGGTGTAAAACCACTACACCGACTTCTCTATCACGAACTCACTGTCCTCAACAGAAAGCCCAAATAGGCGATGTGTGTGCCTAGGACAGCGTGCTTGATCCTTAATTGAATATAAGCACGACAATAACTATAATTTAAAGTAAAACCATGAAAGAAAAGGGTTGATATTAACTCACAAGTCTGCTGAACACCTGAGCCATGTTACAGTAGAGCCAGGCATTGCGAGGTTCAAACCGGTCCAACAAGCTAATCAGATCTCCGATCTTACTGGCTGCCTGCAAAATAACATAGAGATAAGTCAGCGTAAAAACAAACATAATCTTTGTCCAAACAAGCATTCTGACAGTGCCCAACAAATTTTCATATTTCCTAACTTCAATGGATAAATTGCCCTGAAACTTGATCTGTAACAGTACATGATAAAGCAATATACAAAATGTGATCTTGATATCTTCTGGCATTGACAAAAAGACCGGAAAACTAATTTTCATATCTCCCAAGTTCAAGGACCATAACTCTGTGAAAAATGTGTACATTGCCATGAAAGCTAAACTTGATCTGTAACAGAACATGATAAAGCTATACAAAACATTTTAGCTTCATATCTCATGACATTGTGAAGAAAAACCCCATCCAGAAAACTATATCTAGGACAGACTGACGGACGGACAGACATAAGGATAGAGATTAAACTTATAGTCCTCACTGGTTGTATAGGTTGAGGACTCAAAATATTGCGTGCTGGAAATAAGACACCACGGACTGAGCGGAGGGGTCGAGACAGTGTGTGGAAAATTAGGATCTCTGAGATGTATTTTAGTGCATTATGGAATTAAAATGTACCAGAATTATGGGATAAACAGCAGATGAGAAAATTGTACATGCATATCTCTTGAAAAATTACCTGCAATTTTTGTGTGGTTTTAGCTGGTGAATTTCTATTTCACATGCTTGGTAAAAAAAAAAAAAAAGAGAATTCTGTTGAATAAAATGTCTCACCTAGCACAAAATATTTTGGAGCATTGTGATGAAAAAACATAGGTGCAACTATAAACCAATTTTCAATGACAAAGGACCAGGGTGTGCATATTATGGTCGCCCGGTCATCCCAGGCTAGTGAAAACAACATCAGGCTAGTCAAAACCTTATCGTCAGTGGCCTGCCTGGTAAAAAAAATTTCGCACATTCATTAGAGTGTGTTATTTTAGAATATCCAAAATGTAATGTTTGTCACAACCAAAACATTAGTTTTCATAATAATTCAATTGACTGGTTCTCCAGTATGTATAATATGCAGATAAACCAATACATGCTTCCTGGGAAAATCTGAGGACCAGTCTATTAAAATAAAAAGTATTCTGATTATTTCGACCAATTTCGTTTACCAGCATGCAGCTATATTGGGAGTGCTCAATTGAGAGATTAGAATTCAGTGGGAACCATTAATAAAATCAAACCAATCGAGCAATATTGAAACAAAAGCCCTATGTGGTTGTTGAAAATAGCTCCATCGTTGTTTTTAGAGCATTGCATAAATTGCGTTCAACAGTGTATGCGACGACTGCACAACCGTACATACATTGGCAATGCAGATTTCCGACACCGTTGAAATGTGTCTGTTAAATTCATCAGGACAATACTTCAATAAGTCTATTTTAGGTCCATATAAACGATATCTGGGGGTTTTCAGGGTTATTTCAGGGTGTTTTTTTATCTTTATTTAAATAAAATTTGAGCAAATTAAATATTGCATGGGCAAGTCAAAGTGTTGACATGACTTGCCCGAATGGAAAAAAATAAAAAAATAAATCCCAAGTGCACACTCTGAAGGACTAAGATCTAAATGCAAAACTTTAATGTAAAAGTTGACATGCCATCGTTGGGAAAAGTAATACCTATATCTTGCCTTTTGACCTCGTAAAAGAAAGACAAAAATGGACTGATTTTAACTGGCTGCTATTTCAAGCGCTGTGAATATAGAGGATACTCCCTGAGTGTCTTGTGATATCATAATTTATCAGCAAGCATTTTTATACTTTTATCAACGATTACTGATAAATTATGATATCACAAAACACGAGAGAGGTATTCTTTTTATAATCGCAGGAGATACCACAAATTATAGTGCCAGTGATAATCTCCTAGAAAAGCCTTTAATGGATGACAAAGACACTTACCTCTGCGTAGCTCCCTTCTCGACATAACATGAACATGATGTTGTACCTCAGTGCCTCGATGCAGTGCAGATCTTGACCTAAAGCCCTGCATGAAAACAAATTCTTTGTTACCAAGTACAACAATGGAAGCATCGTTAATTCCTTTGAAACAACTAGAAGTCGTATACTGAAAGAAGATGATGGTACCAGTCAAAATGTTTGAGAGCAGTTGGCTTCCTGAAGATGCCACTAGTTTAAAAAAAAATCATATAACCCCTTTAAAATGTAAATAAATTTAAAGTTTAGGGATCGATCCAAGACCGACTGCGCATCAAGTGCTCAAATGTCAATAGTTAAAGTTTGTTTTGTTTAACAACACCACTAGAGCACAATGATTTATTAATCATTGGTTACTGGATGTCAAACATGTGGTAATTTTGACATATAGTTTTAGAGAGGAAACCTGCTACATTTTTCCAAAAGTAGCAAGGGATCTTTTATATACAACATCCCACAGACAGGAAAGCACATACCACAGCATTTGATATACCAGACATGGTGCACAGGCTGGAATGAGAAATAGCCCAATGGGCCCATCGATGGGGATCGATCCTAGACCAAATGCACATCAAGTGAGTGCTTTTCCACTGAGCTACATCCCACCCATAAAATGTTAATCATACACTCTTGAAAAATTTACCTCTGAGCAGTTTCTAGTGTTTGGTCCCAGTCCTGCAATGCAAGCTGTAACTTCATCTTTTCAATATAGGCCGGGAGAAAGGTGGGGTACCCAACAACTATCTGGTTAATCACCTCCAACGACACACTGAAGTTTCGACGCAGTTCCCAGAACTTGGCTTTTCCAAGTAACACGTCTATATCTCTCGCACCCTGATTCCTAAGAAAATTGTGTTACAAAAGATAAAGTTTGTACAAAGAACAGAGTTTTGAATATTTCGAACAGGTATTTTGTAAGATGCTTTGAAGCGCTCATGTGAAAGCACAAAAGTAGGAAAATACCTTTTACTCACTATTGAGCATAGAGTAAAATAGATTGAAACTGCACAGATCATAGTTAACAATTTTGTTATAACATTAACCTTTAACTAAAGTTAATTAATGTATATAAATTCAGATTTCATTAAGTGTGACACAGTTAGCACTAGATTCAGCACATATTCACCAACTTACTCAATTGCCTCCTCAAAGAACTTGACACTCTTTTTGTTATCTCGGCCACTCATCATCTCAATCCAACCTTTCATCATCAGGCCCTATAGAACACAACATGAGAATAGAATTAACTGTTTACAGAACACAACATGAGAATAGAATTAACTGTTTACAGAAGACATCATGAGAATAGAATTAACTGTTTATAGAAGACATCATGAGAATAGAATTAACTGTTTACAGAATACAACATGAGAATAGAATTAACTGTTTATAGAAGACAACATGATAATAGAATTAACTGTTCATAGAAGACATCATGAGAATAGAATTAACTGCTTCCAAAACAACATGAGAATAGAATTAACTGTTTCATCATCAGACCTCATAGAACACAACATGAGAATAGAATTAATTGTTTCATCATCAGACCTCATAGAACACAACATGAGAATAGAATTAACTGTTTCATCATCAGACCTCATAGAACACAACATGAGAATAGAATTAACTGTTTATAGAATACAACATGATAATAGAATTAACTGTTTCATCATCAGACCTCATAGAACACAACATGAGAATAGAATTAACTGTTTCATCATCAGGCCCTACAAAAGACAACATGAGAATAGAATTAACTGTTTCATCATCAGACCTCATAGAACACAACATGAGAATAGTATTAACTGTTTCATCATCAGGCCTCATAGAACACAACATGAGAATAGTATTAACTGTTTCATCATCAGAACTCATAGAACACAACATGAGAATAGAATTAACTGTTTCATCATCAGGCCTCACAGAACACAACATGAGAATAGAATTAACTGTTTCATCATCAGGCCCTACAAAAGACAACATGAGAATAGAATTAACTGTTTCATCACCAGTCCCTAGAGGAAAACGCAAAATGGTAAGACACATTCTAGTATGTGGAATTTGTATCACTGTAATGGTTCTGGGAGATTTTAAATCCACACAATATACACCTATGGAGAAAATCTATCTCATCTGACAACCACCAAGGCCTGTCCCATTGCTAATGTCATTACTCATAATAAAATCTTCTGGGGTTTTTTGAAATCCATATAATATAAACCTATAGGGAAAGACTGTCTCATTTGACCACCACCAGGGCCTGTCCCTTACCTCCTTTGATGTTGGGTTCAATTTGAGCATCCTGTCAATATACTCCCTTGCCTTGTCGTACTTTCCTGTGTGGAACAAAAACTGGCCAGCAAAAAACAAACCCTGCAAAAAACAAACGCAACAGTGTTAGTTGGCCGTTCTTAAATTTGTGTTTGAAGTAGTAAAAAGTATTAGCTAAACATGAATATTCCTGGGGAGGGACATAGCACAGTGGTAAAGCGCTCGCCTGATGTGCAGTCAGTTTAGCATAGATCCCCGTCGGTGGGCCCACTGAGCTATTTCTCATTCCAGCCAATGCACCACGACTGGTATATCAATGGCTACATGCTTCCATCAGCAGTAATGGATCTTTTCCATGCATATCAATCCTCTACATTGCGACCGATTTGAAAATCGGTCGCATATACAACAGTTTTTCTTACTTGGTGACCAAAACATTTCATACCATCTATATAAAAATACAAGTAGGCGCCATTTGGCTCCTAGATGGAAAAGTTAACATAGACGGCTGCATATTCCTTCAGATAAGACACCACACACCACAGCCATTAATATACATGGATCACTGATTAGGACATGAAAAAAACCTATCAGAGAATGGGTCCAGTGAGTGGATTTGTTCCTTCGACCCCAAGCACCTCAGCCACTGTGCTAGCTCTGGCACTAGCCAAATTCGAACTTTAAGAACAAGTGGTGAATTTTATTCTTATTTGCCAAAAAAATATGTAATATTTAATATTTTGTGCAAAATAACTGTGGGTTTTGCATCCTTGGAGATAATTTGGCGAAATATTGTACTCACTCAGAGCTATAACAGGCCAAAATAAATATTTTATGCTAAGAAAAAATCTGTCCTACTGGAAATAACACAGCACTCGGTGGTATGGGACAGGGTTTGGGATAGCATGTAAAATAATTAGGACTTCTGAAAACATTATGGAATTAAAATGTAACAGAATCACAAACTAAATAGCAGCTTTAATAATTGTACACACATCTGTCTTATAAAATGACCTGTGATTTTTATGGGTAGTTTTACCAGGTAAATTTTTTATAAAATCCACTAGCCATAGGATCAGTGATTTAAATTTTTTACTAGCCACAATTAAAAATTAACTAGCCCTGCTTTATGTTAAATTAATACAATTTTACTAAATAATAGTAATAATCAGATATGTCACCTAAACAGCTAGATAGAGCTTAAAAACACTAAAATTGGGTGGTGGAGAGGGGTGGGGCAGGATATTCATATACTTTTTTTTTTACTAGCTGTCGTGCATGGCATTAGTAGTTATTTACTAGCCCAACATTGAATATCACTAGCCATGTGAGTGGGGCTACAATAATCTAGAAGCCCTATAACTTCAATCACTGCTTTTAAGTAGCACTGGTGGCCACCATGATTTTCAAGTGAAGTTTTAACATCAAAAAATATCAAATGTAATGTGATATAAAGCTTATAAATGCAAGATTGTAAAAAGCACACCAGTTCCCCAGCCTGCTTGCGCTCTTCCTTTAACTTGGCATCAAGTTTCTGCATAGCTTCTCGGTCTGAAAATAAATATAAAGAAAAGGGATTATGGTAACATACCAAACTGAAATCATCTCATGCTCGGGTCACACTATCAACTATCACGACAAAGTGCGTCAACTCGATGATTGTGTTATAATTTTTCCCAACTCCAGACTTACAGTGCTGCGCTCAGATTAACAACTAGGAAGTAAATGTTTTATTTAACAACGCACTCAACACATTTTAATATATATGGTTATATGGCGTCGGAAAAAATAGCAATTAGCAACTAGGAGTTGTATATGACGAGAATCGAGTTGTAAGAGTGCTCACACAAGCAAATGGACATGTGTAGAAGTCGTGAGAGCAGAAAGTTTGTCAACTTTAAAAAGCTTTCTATGGCAAACACAAATTGCATGTGCATGTGCCCTGTGAATGGCAGTGGGTATGTTCACATTATTACATATCTGGTTACCTTCAAAAATGTTTATAAGGTTGTGGTATGTGCCATCCTGCCTATGGGAAAGTACATATAAATAGTTGGAAATTTTAAGTGTGTTAGTTGAGCCCAATTAGAACCGACCACTTTGGCTGGAACCTTGCTAATATTTGTGGTGTTCACTCTCATCAGTCCATATGAACCCCAGGGGTATATATGTTTTGTGATCTTATCTGATCAGTGAGTTATTTTATTTCTGTCGTTTTAAAGTTGTCACCTCCACACATGCCATCACAAGGACCAAAGATTGTTTCATTTGGTATATCCATAGGATCAGTATACACAATTTTCGATTGAACCAGTTATGGATCACTGGTCGGTGCAAGTAGTTTACACCTATCCATTCAGCCTTGCGGAGCACTCATTCAGGGTTTGGAATCAGTATCTGGATTAAAAATCCCATGCCTCGACTGGGATCCGAACCCAGTACCTACCAGCCTGTAGACCGATGGCCCAACCACGACGCCGGTTTGCTGAAATCTAACCCACAGTGTTACTTTGTTTATGAGCAAGTCATTGTCAATAAGAGGTTTATGTTTTTATTTCTTGTTATCTCCCTTTGCTGAAATCTTACCCACAGTGTTACTTGGTTTATGAGCAAACATTAAAACCAGTTGATAAGATGTTTACTTTTTTCTTTCTTGTTATCTCCCTTTGCTGAAATCTTACCCAGTGTTACTTTGTTTATGAGCAAACATTAAGGTTTACATGTCTTTCTTGTTATCTCCCTTTGTTGAAATCTTACCCAGTGTTACTTCGTTTATGAGCAAACATTAAAACCACTGTCAATAAGATGTTTACATTTTTTTTCTTGTTATCTCCCTTTGCTGAAATGTTACCCACAGCGTTACTTCGTTTAAGAGCAAACATTAAAACCACTGTCGATAAGATGTTTACATTTTTTTTCTTGTTATCTCCCTTTGCTGAAATCTTACCCACAGCGTTACTTCGTTTAAGAGCAAACATTAAAACCACTGTCGATAAGATGTTTACATTTTTTTTCTTGTTATCTCCCTTTGCTGAAATCTTACCCACAGTGTTACTTCGTTTATGAGCAAACATTAAAGCCAGTCAATAAGAGGTTTACATTTTGATTTCTTGTTAAATCTCCTTTAGCTGAAGAAATCTTACCCACAATGTTACTTTGTTTATGAGCAAACATTAAGGTTTACATTTGTATTTCTTGTTATCTCCCTTTGTTGAAATCTTACCCACAGTGTCACTTCGTTTATGAGCAAACATTAACGCCATTGTGGAGCAGAGGTTCACATCTCTCTTGTCTTTCAACACATCAAGTTCTCGCATTGCTTCACCTGGGTGGTCTATAAAGAAAAAACATAAAATATACTATTCAGTAATCATTCAATTACAGTACCGTATTTGACCGGAAATAAGCCCATGTCTTTGAATAAGTCCCCCTCCGTTTTGATAGCATTTAAGAAATTAGGCCCTCATTCGTAAATAAGCCCACCCCCAGCTTTGTCACCTTATAAATAACACGAAATTGCAAGTTTGCTCAAAGTTCATTTAAAAAGTCATACCTCCTGCAGATAATTAAACTCAAATGTAACACAATATTTTACCACCAGTGAGATTTAGCAGTCTAACAATAACAGTGTGTAACATTGTTTTCAATTTCATGCCTGCAGTATTTCTTTGAAGTATCCAAGCCCAAGTATGAACTAAAAACCAATGTCTATTTTTACCACCACACTGGGTCTGCAGTTAATGCTAATTAAGGAAGTACCATATTCTGATTCGCTAAGAACAATGACCTTAGATTGACAATTTTTTGTAGTGTAAGCCTGTGTCAGAAACGTGTGTATACGCTATTGAATTTGTTGTTAATTGCTGTTGTTTTAAGTCTTCTCAGCATTAAATTTTGGATGTAAATAAACAGCACTGGTAAGTAATTGTAACATAGAAGGTGTGTTTCTGATAATTAGATACTAGTAAAAAACCCACAATTTAATTAATAAACAATTATTATTTATTAATAACAAATGGAACACTAATTAATAGATATGCTACTGAACGTTTTTTGTTTTCTTCCTAGTTCATTTAATTATTATTATTTATTTTAATTATTATCTTCTTTTTTTTCTCAACAAAACTGGCCCCTTGTCTGGGAATAAGCCCACCTCATGCTAAACTCACAATGAGTTGTCTTGGCCCCCTGGGCTTATTTCCGGTCAAATACGGTAATCCTAAATGTTCAACTTCTTTTTGTATTTTAAGTATTATTACAGTACACCGACAATGGGAAACCAAAATTAAAACAACCATGCAATCACAAAGTTACTTTTGTTGTTAGCAGCAGTATTCTAAATATCATTTGTTTCTTCTGATAAGTAAAAATTTACGCAAGTTTCAGAGATTGCTAATCAATTTTCAACTAACTAGAAATATCACTAATCAAGATTTCGAAGACAAAAAAAAATCCCTAATTATCCCTATTCTAATTTTAACTGAATAATGTTAATGTTTGGTTTTTTAAAATACAAATGACCCAGTTTTCAACAAGAATTTAATCTTTACAAATGTCATCAGCTGATGATGTCATTAAAAGGACATACCCTAGTTTTTAAACACTACCGGTAAGTTTTAGTATATTTTTAAAGGGTATTTCACCCTTTCAAAGTTACAGACTCATGTTTCACGCAACTGTAACTTTATCCAAATGTGTTACAGGTTTGTAGATTAACTAAACTTAGTGTTAATTTTCACAGGTTGAAACTAGGGACTGCTTCTTTAAAGGGACATTCCTGAGTTTGCTGCATTGTAAGATGTTTCCGACTAATAAAATATTTCTATGATTAAACTTACATATTAAATAATATTTTCTTGTTTAGAATATCAGTGTTTGTATATTCAATGTGTTTCTGGTCATCTTAATATTTGTAAGAAGCCCAAACTGGATTTTGTCTTCAAATAATTTGGTACGTACGAAAAAATCTTTTTTTTAGGAAATAAAATTAAATATAACCCAGTACAAATACTAGAACGATCAAAAACATGTTTAATATACAACCACTATTATTTTATGCAGAAAAATATATTTGATATGTACTTACAGTCGTCAAAAAGTCTCTGTTAATAGATAACATCCTAAAAATTGCAGCAAACTCAGGAATGTCCCTTTAAGGAATCCAATAACAATAGCTGGATGGCAGAACCATCAATGAGATTTCATCAACTCTTGTGTAAAGTTTAATTACAGAATATATTCATTTTTGACTTTAAACCGGCCTCGGTGGCGTCGTGGTAGGCCATCGGTCTACAGGCTGGTAGGTACTGGGTTCGGATCCCAGTCGAGGCATGGGATATTTAATCCAGATACCGACTCCAAACCCTGAGTGAGTGCTCCGTAAACCACTTGCACCGACCAGTGATCCATAACTGGTTCAACAAAGGCCATGGTTTGTGCTATCCTGCCTGTGGGAAGCGCAAATAAAAGATCCCTTGCTGCTAATCGGAAAGAGTAGCCCATGTAGTGGCGACAGCTGGTTTCCTCTAAAATTCTGTGTGGTCCTTAACCATATGTCTGACGCCATATAATGTGTTGAGTGCGTCGTTAAATAAAACATTTCTTTCTTTCTTTCTGACTTTAAATTGGTTGTCATTATTATAAAATTCTATATATTTTGAGTTGAGACTATAACTATCTTTCTCCACCATTACTCATTCAACTTATTATTAATATTATGATTTTAAGATTACTGTGTACTTGGGGAATATACACAAAACCTGTTTCATTTTACTAACAACAATAGTTGCAGTGTGGCAGCTGCAGTAAAAAGAACAAAACAAACCTTGCAGTATTTTAGCATATGCTGCAAAAAATTTAAGGACTGGGTCATTTCCATATTTCTGTAATCCTTCTGTGGCGGCACTTTCCATATGAGCATAATATTTCTCACGGCAGTAGTAATTAATCTTGGCCTGAAAATAAAAAACCCCAAACAAAAACATATGCATTCACGTTCATCCAGCAAACATTTGTTGCCATGTGTATGTATTAAAGTTGGTTAAATGCCATTACATGCATCTAAATATGTTGAGAATAGTCATTCAGGTTACCAGGAGATTACTTAGAAAGAGGGGCGGGAAGTAGCCCAGTGGTAAAGCATTTGCTTGATGCGCGGTCGGTATAGGATTGATCCCCGTTGGTGGACCCATTGGGCTATTTCTTGTTCCAGTCAGTGCTCCACAATTGGTGTAACAAAGGCCTTGGTATGTACTCTCCTGACAGTTTGTGGGATAGTGCATATAAAAGATCCGTTGCTGCTAATTGAAAAGAGTAGCCCATGAAGTGGCAACAGCAGGTTTCCTCTCTCAATATCTGTGTGGTCTATAACCATGTTTAATGCCATATAAACATAAATAAAATGTGTTGAGTGTGTCATTAAATAAAAACATTTCAATGGCGTAGGAAGGGGGGGGGGGGCAGCAGCAATGTTTTTTATATATTCATACATGTATTTATATATATATATGTGTGTGTTTTTGCCCCCCCCCCCCCCCCCACTTTTTGGCATCTTCCTATGCCCATGCTGATTTTCTTCCTTACCTAGTAAGGTTGTTTGGAAAGTAAAGAACGATACTTCTTTCTCCACAAAATTTCTTTTTTAAAAATTACACCACCTAAATTTGGATCATTTGTGCATTATTTGAACATAAAATACATTATATATTTTTAAAATCAGTAGGCCTACAAGAAGAGTGATGCAAATGAATAAAAATGTTAACTGTCTGTGAAGGGTTTCATGGTACCGGTATTAAACAATCGGAATTGTAAACTTGATAAATGTTTTGATAGCCCGTAATTACCAAGCCCCGTAATTTATGGTAACCTGTACATGAGTTACCATACTGTTTATTTTTATTTCTGTTTCAGTAGTAATTTCTACATGTGGAAGTTGCATGTAAACTTTGGAAAAGAATATTATTTAACAGCACCCCAGCACATTTTAAATGATTAATTATTAGGTCTATTTTCTGTCTCACATTATTAATTATTTTGACACTTAGTAAATTTAAATTGAGAGAGAGAGAGAGAGAGAGAGAGAGAGAGAGAGAGAGAGAGAGAGAGAGAGAGAGAGAGAGAGAGAGAGAGAGAGAGAGAGAGAGAGAGGGGAGGGAGGGGAGAGACAGAGGGGAGGGGGGAGACATACAGAGATCAGAGAGCGAGAGGGGGGAGAGGGAGAGGGAGGGGAGAGAGAGAGAGAGAGAGAGAGAGAGAGAGAGAGAGAGAGAGAGAGAGAGAGAGAGAGACTCGGTGACAGTCGGTCAAAAGAACTGTCTTTAGCTACAAATTACAATCAATCAAACTAAAAGCAAAACCGTGTATAGTCATTATTTCTAAAGACCGACACTCACAAGGGTGACTGGATCCGACTCAGCCATCGTGGGTATGATGTTAATTTAATGACATAAACTATAAATTTCAGTAAACTTCTATTTATCTGCAGCAGGTATTTTCACTATTTGAAGATTGCGCACGCGTAAATGCACTAGCACTTCCGGTGGCGTACGACAGAGCTAAGAGCAAGCATGTCTTCCTTGTTATATTTTATCATCTGTTAGTAACTAAATTATAAAAAAAATTCAACTCATTACAATGTTACATTTAAATCGCCAAATAAAAATGCTGATTCTTTATTTGCGAGCATGAAGTTTCATACAACATTCAATTTCTCTGCATAATAACCTTAATATTTGCATATGACCTAATACCATGACAACGGTGATCACAATACAAAAGGTCACGTCCGGTTGCATGTCGCTATGTACAAACATGTTCAGTGACTGTCAAAGCTACTGCATAATAGGGTGGATAAATTGTATTCCTAGGAAATGACAGAAACTCGCTATTTTGAAAACAGTGGACCACTGAGTCTGGAACATGACTGTAAGTTTTTGTTTACTTATTTTTTAGTGAACCAAAGGCTTACATAATGTTGATAAAATGTTAATTAAATTCTTGAAAAAGTTACTTTAAAAACTTTTTACTTTTTCATCATTCACTCAAATTGTCAAATCACTGTCAACATCTTTGCTGTTAGCCAGTATGGTATTAATACCAGCTCTTTATTATTTTAATACATTTATTATATTATGATGGCTGTAGCATATATTTTATTTAATAATTTAAATTAAAATTATTATAATATAAATGTTTTATTATTTATTTATTTTTTAAACATTTACTTAACAATGATTAATTAATTAATTAATTAATTATTATTATCTTATTAATATTATTATTATTATTATTATTATTATTATTATTTTATGCATTATAAAGAAAAGGCAAAGCTTCCTTTGAAGTCCTTTGGTTTATTTTTAAATTTTCATTTAATCAGGCTTCTTCTTGAAATCAATAACTAATCTTAATACATAAGAATATATTATATAATTATATTAAAACATTTTTTAAGTAGCAATAGCCCCAACAGAAGATTCTTTGCTAAATGTTTCTTCCATACTGCCCCACCCACCTTCTAGGATAAAAGTACATGTTGTATATTCACATATTGTTTCACCCACCCCAGTGGCATAACGAGGAGGGGCACAGGGTCCATGCCCCCCTCACCCCCAATCAAACTTTTAATAAATTTTTTTACTGTATTAAATTTTTATAAAATCATATATACATAGTGTGGGTTGGTCCCCCCCCCCCCCCCCCCCCCCCCCCCCCCCCCCCCCTTGAATATAAAATCCTGGCTATGCCAGTACCACTTCCAACCCCCACCACAACAAAAATAAATTGTTTTATTATTTTCTCAATACCATTTAATATTTAATTTAACAAATATAATGAGGTCATTAACATGGTTGATGGATTTTTTTATTGTTGCATTTTGTTTGTCAAAGTTTTCATAGTTTGCTATATCACTAACAATATTTTGTTTTTAGCTTAAGTTATCTCTTCCTTTCCTTGTTCAAGATTAAAAGTGAATTGATATAACATGTATTAACTTGTTCTCTCTAAACAAATGATGATTGTCAGTAATAGTAATAGTATTAGGAAGCGTGCTGGAGGTGCACCCCACCACTCACATACACACACACACACACACACACACACACACGTGCGCACGTACACATGCATGCACACACACACACATGTTTTTAAAAAATAAAAATGTTTTAAAAATGGATACAGTGCATTTATTGGTTGTTAATAGACATGCAATAGTGTGGTAAGCTTGAGTTGCAGACAGGGAACATTTTGTTTTCAAAACTGTGATTAGAGATATATTTCTAGTGAATTGAAAATTGATTATCAACTACTGTTTAATGTTTTAAAATTGTGTAGCAATCTCTGAAACTTGTGTAGCTAATGGTAACACAATCCTGAACAAAATGTTCTCTGGTAGTGTAGTAGTAGTAGTAGTAGTAGCAGCAGCAGTAAATATATTACAGTGAAACCTCTCAAAACTGAACCCTCTGTAAACTGGAATTCCCTCAAAACTGTCCCTTTTTAAAACCCTGGACAGAACTTAACCTCTGTAAACCGGACCCCTCTTTAAACTGGACATTTGTCTTGGCCCCAAGAGTGTCCAGTTTAGAAGGGTTTCACTGTATTAACTATATACATTGTAAGTTTTTTGCTTAACAATAGGTGATTAGATTATTATGAAACATGTACGTCTTATCATACTGCCGTATTTATTGAAGGAAATCAAGTTTACAGATGATGGAAAAGTGAAATGAAATATATTTCAGAATATTTAAATGCACATGTAGTTGCATTGCCTGACATTGGCAAAAGCAACTCTAGTTAATGAATGAATGAATGAATGAATGAATGAATGAATGAATGAATGAATGAATGAATGAATGTTTAACAACACCACAGCCCAAAAATAGAGATGGGCTATTAGGTGTCATCAATTTGATTATTTCCATTAAAAATAAAAGTTGTGTAATTATGTTTATTATCCATATGGTTCAATATAACTGAATTAATAATCATACGAAGCACATGTGTAATAATGAGTGTAATGATGTAATTTTGGGAAGCGACGTCATAATAAGGTTGCTTCTCTAGTCCTAGCTTAGACTGTGCATTTGAAATATGACGTCATTTCGTCGTCTCCTAGTTGTAGCTGAAACATTTTGATTTGGGTCTTGTTATTCATAAAGAAAACAACAATAATAATATGGATAATAGAGAAATTATTATACTCATGTGTGAGTTGTTACTGATTTTACGAAACTCATATCAGGATTCATGTATTACCCTCGCTATCACTCGGGCAATACAAAAATGCTGACACTCGTTTCGTAAAATCAGTACGACACACAAGCTCGTATAATAATCTCTATATAACGGTTAAAGAGCTGTGGGAAACGTAGACTAGAAAACAATACAAATATCAACGTAGGTATCTTTTAAAATTTTGTACAACACAAAAACCTCCAGTTAATGTTTTCATGTTCTCATTCCAACTGAAGAAACGTCCATTATGACTTTTTGAACTCAGATGGCAAACAAATGAATGTATTTGAAGTGATCCTTGTCTAAAGAATATAATAACAGGGCTTAGGACCTACTGGGGCATGTTTATATAATATATTAAAAAAAAGATGTTTGTTTTGTTTAACGACACCACTAGAGCACATTGATTTATTAATCATCGGCTGTTGGATGTCAAACATTTGGTAATTTAGACATATAGTCTCGGAGAGGAAACCATCTACATTTTTTCATTAGGTCAGGTCAGAGTGTTTAATGTGCCCTTTCGACCAAGCTGTTGTAGCGCATGCCTGTCCTGGGCGTGGGTGCCAGTCTTGTCCGGCTCCTCCATCCAGGACAGGATTTGTTTTCTTCATTAGTAGCAAGGGATCTTTTATATGCACCATCCCACAGACAGGGTAGCACATACCACGGTCTGATATAGTAGTTGTGGTGCAGTACTGGCTGGAATGAGAAATAGCCCAATGGGCCCATCGATGGGGATTGATAACTCAAAGTTCTCTAGTGGTGTTGTTAAACAAAACAAACTTTTAACACATGCCATTGCACACTCTTCAGAGTCTGGAGGTGCGTCTGTTTCATTGGCCTTCCACTTCTGACACCAATAATTTAGAAAAAAAACCCTTGAACTTTAAACGTATTTGTCATTTGTGTATTTGTACATGTCAGTTGGCCAATATCTGAAACAGTTATTACTGCTCTATCGAGTGGACCATTATCGTGGTATTGATTTCCAGTAAAACTGCTCACAGTTCTGTCGTTGAACTAAAGATTAGGCGAGCGTCGGAGATAAAAATCCAGAGAACAAAGTGGTTGGTAATTCAGTGCAATACAGTGATCCTGATATGAACTGAAGCAAATCTTAGCTTATCAGCAACAGTTGACTAGACGCTAGTACCAGCATATAGACCTGTCATTTACCATGAGAATTTGATCCTATAAGGATATTTTAGATTTTGTTTTCATTATATACAATGTTATGTACTTATGAGCACAGATGTACTTCCACCAGCACCAGCACCATCACAACTACAACCATCACCATCATCACAACTAATCTACAGTTTGTCCCATCCCCCTACAAAACTGGGTTTTTTTGGTAAATAATTTCTGTTTGGTATGACATAAGAAGAAAAGTAAAAGTGTTTTGGAAATAACACAAATTTACTATTTTTGTGTGCCATTTAGAAAACAATTGGCTCAATACACTTATCCTGATATGAACTGAAGCAAATCGTAGCTTATCAGCAACAGTTGAATAGATGCTAGTATCAGCAGTGACCTGTCATATTTATCATGAGAATTTGATCCTATAAGGATATTTTATTTTTAAAAATTGTTATATACATGTACTTATGAGCATAGATGTACTCCCACGAGCACCATCAACACCACCATCACCATTACACCTACAACAACCACCATACAACCACCATACAACCACCATACAACCACTACTCTAGTAACATGGTCATAAGGGCTTCCATGTTTGTAAGGGAAGGGGGCAGGTTGAATTTTGTCTGAATTAAATAAAAATGCTCTAATTTGGATAACAACATTTATTCATATTGGACTGAAGCACCGGCCTCGGTGGCGTCGTGGTTAGGCCATCGGTCTACAGGCTGGTAGGTACTGGGTTCGGATCCCAGTCGAGGCATGGGATTTTTAATTCATATACCGACTCCAAACCCTGAGTGAGTGCTCCGCAAGGCTCAATGGGTAGGTGTAAACCACTTGCACCGACCAGTGATCCATAACTGGTTCAACAAAGGCCATGGTTTGTGCTATCCTGCCTGTGGGAAGCGCAAATAAAAGATCCCTTGCTGCCTGTTGTAAAAGAGTAGCCTATGTGGCGACAGCGGGTTTCCTCTCCAAATCTGTGTGGTCCTTAACCATATGTCTGACGCCATATAACCGTAAATAAAATGTGTTGAGTGCGTCGTTAAATAAAACATTTCTTTCTTTCTTTCTTTCTTTCTTGGACTGAAGCAAATTGTAGCTTATCAGCAGCAGTTGACTAGAGGTTTGTATTAGTGTAAACCTGTCATTTACCATGAGAATTTGATCCTATAAGAATATTTTAGACTTTGTTTATACATGTATATGTGTACTTATGAGCATAGATATACACCCACCACCATCACAACCACAGTCACTACAAAGTTCTACAGCTATCACCATCACAAATATGACCACCATCTCCACAGCCACTACTCTAATAACAGTCGTACTTCCAGTTTTGTAGGAGTAATATAATGTATCCATATTAACTCAGCTGAGTTTTGTTTTACTTTAAAGTTATGAAACACAAACTTCTACATTGTGAGGTACAGTGAAGCCTTTCTAAATCAGACACCCACATTCCAAGGAAAAATCCGGTTTTAAGGGATATTCGGTTTTAAGGGATATCCAGTTTTAAGGGATATCTTGTTTTAAGGGATATCAAGTTTTAAGGGATATCCAGTTTTAAGATATATCTGTTTTTAATGGATATCCGGTTTTAATGGATATCCGGTTTTAAGGGGTATCTGGTTTGGAGAGATTCTGTTTTGTACTGATATTTTAAAAATGGACCATAAAATATGTCTGGTATTGAGGGAATTCCAGTTTACCGAGGGTCTGGTTTTCAAGGATTCCACGTTTATATCCAATTGAGGTTCAAGCACGCTGTCCTGGGCATCCACCTCAGCTATCTGGGCTGTCTCACCAGGACAGTGGGTTAGTTAATGGTTCATTGTTAGTGAGAGAGAAGTCAGTGTAGCGTCCTTATACCACCATCTTCCTTCCATCCCCATAGATTGTTTTAAACTCACCCCTATAGCTGGGTGACAGTACCTGGGTATGAACCCAGTATCCACCAGCTTTAGAGATTTACAGTTGATGACTTATACACTAGGAAGGAAGGAATTTTAATTTTATTTTATGATGTACTCAACACATTGTAGCTACATGTATGTCTTCGGACATGGTTAAGGACCACACAGATATTGAGAGAGAAAACCCACTGTTGCCACTTCATGGGCTACTCTTTTCGATTAGCATCAAGGGATCTTTTATATGCACCAACACACAGACAGGACAATATATACCATGGTCTTTGTTACACCAGTGGTGATGCGTTGGCTTGAATGAGAAATAACTAGTCCAATGGGCCTACCGATGGCGGTGGCGGCGGGGGCGGGGGAATTTTATCATGCTCATATACCATGAAGGTTTCAAGCATGATTGTCCCGGGTCCCGGGTCCCGTCTCTGGATAGCCAGGGGCCCGATCCGGGACAGAGCCCCACACCCCCACGGACGGGGATTGATCCTAGACCGACTGTGCATCAATCGAGTGCTTTACTACTGGTCTACGTCCGACCCTCCTATACACTAGGACAGACATGACGGACGGACAAGTTTTATTTAATGACGCGCTCACACATTTTATTTATGGTTATATGGCATCAGACTTATAGTTAAGGACCAAACAGATATTGAGAGAGGAAACCTGCTGTCGCCACTTCATGGGCTACTCTTTTCAGTTAGCAGCAAGGGATCTTTTATATGCACCATCCCAGACAGGGTAGTACATACCACGGCCTTTGCTACACCAGTCGTGGTGCATTGGTTGGAACGAGAAATAGCTCAAGGGCCCACTGACAGGGATCGATCCCAGACCGACCGTGCATCAATCGAGCGCTTTACTACTGGTTTACATCCGACCCTCCCATACACTAGGCTGCCCAATAAGCAAGGCTGGTTATAAATACCACATAAATGTATCCTCAGGTGTGTCAGTGTTTACTAGCCACCTTGAATACAACTGTTTTATAACCTTGAATATAAAGACGCGAGTGCTATAATTGCATGTGCTTTTTTCTTTGTCCCCTACCATCCTAGCTATATAAAGGCCTTCTGTATTTAATATTTGATCAGGCAGTAAATTAGTCATGGATATATTCCATACCAAACAACACTGCCAAACAGCGTGAACAAATAGCTCTACTTTAACTAATATACTGGACTGGCCTCAGTGGTATCGTGGTTAAGTCATTGGACATAAGGCTGGTGTAAGTACAGGGTTCGCAGCCCGGTACCAGCTCCCACCCAGAGCGAGTTTGAATGACTCAGTGGGTAGGTGTAAGAACACTACATCCTCTTCTCTCTCACTATCCACTACAACTAACAACTAACCCACCATCCTGAGGTGTGTGCCCAGGACAGCGTGCTTGAATCTTAATTGGATATTAGCACAAAAATAAGTAGAAATGAAATTAATAATATACTGGGAGGTTAAAAATTGAGGCACTACACCATAGGATCAGCTACTGGCTTTAAAGTAGCTACCAGTTTAAAGTTTGTTTTATTTAACGGCACCACTAGAGCACATTGATTAATTAATCATTAATTTTTGGATGTCAGACAAAAATACGAGACATTCAGTTGCTTCCATGAAAAAAAAATGCTTCAGTTTAGGTCTCACTACACAGTTCACTTCCGGGTGAGAGTTCATTCATCACACTCCACTATAGTTCCTAATTGTGACACATGTTATGATTCACATATTCACTTCTAGGAAATGGTGAAGAATTAAAACAATATGTATGTTTAATAGTAAGCCTTCTGGCTGTATTTTGCCCATGTTAATTTGTAATATTGTGCATTGACCTTTTGGGACATGGGTGTATAGCGCATGAGACAGCCGGAGTTAATCGGTTAATGAACCACCTGTTCGGACCGGTACTACAGCCAGATGCAGTCATATAGCAAAAAACTGAGATGGAAATGTTCTCAATTTTGGAGTGAAAATAAATGCTTATATAATGTATGCTCGCAATGGTGTATGTTGTTAGTGCCAACGAAAACCAGTTCGATTGGCAATCTTCATTTGAAGTTGGGCAATTTAACATGGATTACAATGGCAGATGACATCTGTGTAGTGAGACCTTACAATGGACATATTACCACAGTATGGAGTTGTTAGAATGGCAGGTGTTATTGTCTAGTGGATGCCACAAATGTTTCATCTTTTTACCTGTGTCTATGGACTTGAGTTAAAAATAACATTTGTCGGTATCAAATAGACATTAACATACCAGGGCCCGGTAACATAAAGTACATATAACACTAATATCAGACATACACCATACATTGTGTATGGTTTATGTCTGACGTAAGTGTTACGAGTGCTTTGTGTTATCGGGCCCTGGTATGCAAATCTCCAAAGTGTTCTACTATTTTGTGTTGACCCCCACCTTCTGTTTTTAACACTTTATTAGGAAAAGATTATTTCTGAGCAACCATTAATAACAGCAAATGTCTTTGATGACTACTGGTAATTCATACCAATGGCATCTGAGAGTGTTCCCTATGCCAGAACTGCGGCAAAAGTTCCAAATACCCTGCAGAAGCAGATCTAATGGCCCTGTCACACTGTAGCGTATCATACTAGCGTATGTCAGCGTATGAAAAATATCACTCATACGCTGGTATACGCTGACATACGCTAGGGGTACGTTAGGCATAGGTTGTATACGTTTGAAGCACGGTGGCATACGCTGGCATACGGCGAGGTAGAAAATAATTTTTAAGCATGTTTAAAAAAATTGTGCGTACTCAGACGTATGGTTTATATGCTAAGCATATGTTAGGCAGACGCTGAATATGCTAGAGGTACGCTAGAGGTACGTGACTCCTAGGTCGAGTACGCATGAAGGTGTACCGTAGCGTGACGTCTACTGCAATAATGCTGCAATCTGGAAAGACTGCCGTTGATATAGGCACTTTGTCACGTGATCGAGATACGCTGGACATAAGCAGTTCGTACACTGACATAACGCTGGTCATACGCTATCATACGCTAGCCATACGCAGAGTACGCTGGCCATAGGCTAACATTTCCTGACATTCGCTGCCATATGCTACGCATAGGTTAAATACGGTAAGTATACGCACAATTCTGCATTTTCAAGGGCTTCTTAAACGTTTCTCTCATACGCTATAGTGTGACAGGGCCATAAGGGGGGCCCAGGCCCCCTAAATGTTGTGATAGTTATAATTTTATTATATATTAATTTTCATTTTTTTATGATCCCCCTCGATCAAACCTCCCCCAAAGTTCCCTTATCATTCCACCTCATGTCTCTGCCCCCCCCCCCCCCCCCCCAATGGATTTTCTGGATTTGCCACTTCCCTGTAATAGCAACCATTGATAAAAACTGATTTCTTTGATTAACTAACTTACTAAATGACATTTAAGTATTTTCACTGGGTCAAAACTACAAAAAAAAGTTTATAATACCCATGTTGTACGATTAAATAACCCTGGCTATTGTAGGATTTATTTGCTTTTTATATTAAATACTCATGAAGCCCTTTTAATCCACTGTGGCTTTCCCAAAACACTGATAATATCTTTTAAGCCGACTAATTTATTGTATGTCGACCCATTGTTATTCTGATACCTGTTGAACACGTATACAGAACTTATCGGCATATCACATCTCGGCAATCATTCAATGGAACGTTGTCTGTTGATAGCTTCGATAAAAAAAAAAAAATTTTACATATCAATCACAGACCCTCATGTCATGATCTGCTGAGATTTTGTTTGACAAATTTTGTGGATTTAAATTTCTAAATCCATTTTGTCATGGAAATTTGGAGCAAGTAGATGTATGGTAAACGGGTATTTAGTATATTTGCTTATCAGTATTTGACATGACGTCTGAAGAACCTTCTATGTTACCATACTTGAGAATTTCTCCCCCAGAGATATTTAATGAGTGTTGGGAGTGTATGGTTCATACCAATATTGATGGTTCCCAAGTAACTTTGTTTTGTTTTTTTTATCTCCAAATTGAAGAGTGTTTCTTTTTCTTCAAAACTTGTTGAGTCCAAAATTAGAAGAAAACAAAAACGTAGTGATAACTATACATAAAATGCATGTTTTATATACTGTGCAAAATTACATGAACAGATGCTATCATAAAATTTATTAAATCTCCTTGTATAAATTTCAACTTTATTTCCGTGCTTACGGTATATCTAATTAAGGTTCAAGCATGCTGTCCTGGGCACACACCTCAGCTATCTGGGCTGTCTGTCCAGGACAGTGGATTAGTTGTTGATTGTTAGTGGTTAGTAAGAGAAAAGAGGGTATAGTGGCCTTACACCTACCCACTGAGTCATTAAAACTTACTCCCCTTGTATAAATGAGATAAACCAGTGATATGCAGGGTTCATGCAACGTTGCTGACGTAGGCGAAATAATCGCCCTTTCGTACTGAACTTCGCCTTACTTTTTCATCCATGGCAAAGTTCTAAGTTGCCTTCTTTTAAAAAAAGAAAAATCACAATGGTTTTGGGGGCTTTTTACCCCCTGGATGTATCTACATTTTGCCTCCATTTTGTCCAAAGATCACGTACCACATTTTGCGATCGCCCAGTGGACTTCGATAATTTCCATCTAATTATATTTATTAATGATACATTGGGGAACAACAAGATATTTTATTGTTATTCTTCATTTGTTACGTACAGGGGTGAGACGTAGCCCAGTGGTATAGTGCTCGCTCGATGCGCAGTCAGTTTAGGATCGATCCCCGTCGGTGGCCCCATTTGGCTATTTCTCATTCTAGCTAATGCTCCACAACTGGTGTAACAAAGGCCATGGTATGTACTATCCTGTCTGTGGAATGGTGCATATAAAAGATTCCTTGCTGCTAATCGAAAAGAGTAGCCCATGAAGTGGCGACAGTGGGATTACCTCTCTGTATATCTGTGTGGTCCTTAACCATATGTCTGACGCCATATAACCGAAATTAAATGTGTTGAGTGTGTCGTTAAATAAAACATTTCCTTCCTTCCTTTTCTTCATTTGTTACGTACAGTTTTATAAACGCAAGGGACAAACCACCTCTCTCTGTTTATCTAGCCTAGCTTGAACCCTGTGTTATGTCTGTAAGGTTATGCTTGTTTGAAACTTAGATCACTTTTCGTTTTGCTGTTGTTGTTTTTTGTTATTTTATTGTTGTTGTTTTACAAATTGACATACTGGTATCATGAAATTAACAAGAACTGTCAGGTTGATTGTACAGAGAAATTAATCAATATTAGGCCCATTATCTGAGTTTTCCCCAATCTCAAGCATTGCTCTGTGACTGCTTTGTCAAGAAAGAAATGTTTTATTTAACGATGCACTCAACACATTTTATTTACAGTTATATGGCATTATATGATTAAGGACCACACAGATATTGAGGGAGGAAACCCGCTGTCGCCACTTCATGGGCTACTCTTTTCGATTAACAGCAAGGGATCTTATATGCACCATCCCACAGACAGGATAGTACATACCACAGCCTTTGTTACACCAATTGTGGAGCACTGGCTGGATAGAGAAATAGCCAAATGGGTCCACCGACGAGGATCGATCCAAGACCACTGGGCTACGTCCCGCCCCAGTGTTTGAGATTAACAGTATCCCGATATCCTGGGGATACCAGAATTTAATTTTGAATACCAAACTTCAAGAACCCAGTATCCCACCAGGATACCATATAATGTTGTTGGTTTTTCAATCCTGCGTTTTTATTTTTCACTAAACAATGAAAGTCGTCATTTACTGATGAAGTTAAGTAACAGTATTTTCGAGCTTGTACCCAGTCTAATGCTATGCCGTAACAATATCTCCTCCAACTCATACCCAGTCTAATGCTACACTGGGAACTGTTAAGTCGCTATTGTTTGTGTTGGATGTTTCCTCCCTTCAAATTTTATTTGAGATATTGATTCCACATCTGCAGAAAATTGGTAGGATTATCATTAATAATGTCAGAATCACTTATAAATTACTGCTAAATATTAATTTATGTTAGTATTATTCAAAAATAAATTCCGAATTCACAAATTCCGCGATTTCGATTGCAGCATAGCAATAGACTCGGAACGAGAACAGTGTCATCCAAGTTTGTTACCATGTTATTTATGAATTTCATTTAAGTGGATACTGAATTCTCAGGTGGGATACCAGATTTTGAAATGTTAGTACCGGGTATCTAACTGGGATACTGCCCCAAATATTTAATCTCAAACACTGCACCCCTGCTTTATCAAAAGCTGTGGTATTTGGTGTCCTGTCTGTGAGAAAGCAGTATTATTATATAAAAGATATCTTTCTATTAATGGAAGAACGTAGCTGGTTTTCTCTGACCACAGTATGTTACAGTTGCTAAATGTTTCAAATCAATAGCTGATGATTAATGAATTGGTGTGTTAAACAAAACCAAAAAAAACTTTTGCTGTGTATGCACTGATCAATCACTGCAGTAGTGCCAATATACACATCTACTAAATAGACTGAGTCTGTTCATCATTGTATTAAAAATATCTTAATCTAAAACTATTGGAAGTCGACAGTTATAAGAAATGTTTGAAATAATATGTAATTATTACATTAGGTTAGGGTTAGTTTTAGGGTTAGGGTTAGAATTAGAGTCAGTTTTAGTGCTAGTTTTTGGGTTAGAGTGAAGTTTCCTCTTTATACATGTATCAGTATAATATGAGGTAACAGATGGAAATCATGCCATTATTTCAACACTTACTTGGGAGGCAGGGGAGGGAGAGAGAGAGACAAGTAAAGAGAAAGAGGGAGGGAGAGAGAGACAGGGAGACAGAGACCAAGAGCAGACAGAGAGTGAAGCAAGAGAGATCCAGACAAAGAGGGTGGAAGGGAGAGAGATGAGAGAAACAGAAAGAGAGAGAGAGGGGATGTGAGAAAAAGAGAGTGACAGAGAAAGAGAGAGAGAGACAGAGAGAGAGGGCGGGAGAGATAGGGAGTGAAATGGAGAGGTTGGGTGAGATAGGGAGAGGGAAGAGAAAGACAGGAGTGAGATAGAGAAGGTAAGAGGGAGTGGAAAGGTTGGGTTAAAGATAGGGAGGAAGGGAGAGAGAGGGAAGGAGAGAGAGAGAGAGTGGGGGAGAGGGAGAGATAGGGAGTGAAATGGAGAGGTCGGGTGAGATAGGGAGAGGAAAGAGAAAGACGGGAGAGAAATAGAGAAGGTAAGAGGTCGTGGAAAGGTTGGGTAACAGATAAGGAGGGAGGGAAAAAGAGAGGGAGGGAGTGAGTTCATAGAGTGAAGGTGGGAGAGAGGATAGAGGGAATGAGGTAAGAAAGAGAGAGAGAGAGAGATGTAAGAGATAGAGAGAGGGAGGTGAGAGAGAGAAGGTGGGAGGGAGGAGAGGGAATGAGGAGAGAGGTGAGAAAGAAGGAGTGACGAATGAGAGAGGAAATGACACTGGAAACCACTATTAGAGATCTTTTAAACGAACCATAGTTACACCACATTACACTTGTCTGAGTCTGAGAAAGAAATGATTTATTTAATGACACACTCAGCACATATTTATTTATATTTGCTTATATGGCATCGGATATACCGTATAACTGGAAATTTTCGTGGTCTTAATTTTTCGTGGTTTGGGGTATAAAAACATTTCAAGGTTTCTTATTTTCGTCGTTTGCAAAATCTAAATTGAAAGTGATTTTATTTTCGACTTTTAGCAAGTCTAGTTACGAGAATACTTGTTATTGTTGATTAAAGTTTCACTTCGGCTTCCAGTTGTTCAATACCACCGACACCACCAACGTGTAAAGTTAAACAATAGAACACTCAGCTGTCCCTTAATTGGCCACTGTGATACCCGGTATGCTGTTCGCCAGACAATTGATCACAGTCTTTGATTTTGTGTAAAGCCAATTACGATGTATGTGTGAACAAACCACTTAAGGACGCCATGAAGGTTTCCCTGGCTATGAAAGACGGCGAAGGTGTAACAGACATCAAGATCGAAATGCGTATTTCGTGGGTAAAACCAATGCATGCAAGGCTGATTATGAAAGTTATGGCAAAATTGACCACACACCAGGAAATGTTGAAATCTGCATTCATCCACCCCAGAATCACTGATGCAGTGCGGGCGGACATTGACAAAAACAATATATGACATTTAAAAATATTTCATTATATTCTACAAACCGTGAGATTTACACAATAACTTTTTTTAAATTCTAACTTGTTGTCTTGACTATACTATTCTCTTGTTTTATCCGGTGGACCGCACATGACAGGAAATAAAATGTTCCTGTAAATTCGATGCTGACTACTTACCCTCGAAACCCACAAAAATAAAAATCCTCGAAAATTTCCGGTTATATGGTATGATTTATAATTGGACCACATGGATTATAAGAGAGAACACCTACTGCTGCCACTCTTTTCAGTTAGCAGCATCCAACAGACAGGATGGTACATACCACAGCCCTTGTTATACCAGTTGTGGAGCACTGGCTTGTATACAAAATAAAATTTGTTTCATTTAACGACACCATTAGAGCAAATTGATCTATTAATCATCGGCTATTGGATGTCAAACATATTGGTAATTTTGACATAGTCATAGAAAAGAAACCCACTACATTTTACCATTAGTAGCAAGGGATCTGTTATATGCACCATCCCACAGACAGTGGTGCACTGGCTGGAGCGAGAAATAGCCCAATGTGCCCACCAACGGGGATCGATCCTAGACCAACTGCGCATCAGGCGAGCGCTTTTACCACTGGGCTACATCCTGCCTCCCGACTGGAATACAAAACTCATTGGGCCCACCAATTTGATTGATGTATGAAGCTACGCTGACCCCGCCCCCATGTCGACCCCGCCCCCGTGTCGGTCTAGTTCTTACAAATTAATTATAACTATAGATTTTGTAATGCATCCTTAAAAACCCCAACTTTTCACTGAATACTCTTCATAGTGACCGTAGTAACCTGTATATGATTATTTATTATTTAAATGAGTTATCAGTGGGATACTCCAGACAATACAATTATGAATTGAAATGAATATTTCCATGGCGCTTATTGTGTGTGGTTGCGGTTGATGCGTGACAATCTTGTTAAGTTGAGCCTTCTCAGCAGGGGGTCCACTTATTTGAAAAGCATCATCACGTTATTTGTTTGTCTGACAGTTTGAAAATAAAAGATTATTTTTTTCTTCTTGTTGTTTTGTATTGGAATTAACTGGACCAGAACGACCTAACTGGTAGTTTGTATAAATCATGTTTTTCATTTCTTAATTGTAATCATTGTGTTATATATTATTAAATTGTTTTTGTTTGATTGTCTTTTTTTCCATTTTGTTTTGGTTTTGGTTGTATGTTGGAATTAACTGTATTAAAATGGCTTGTCACCTACTGGAAGTTTCTACAAATCATGTTTTTCATTTCTAGATTGCATTAATGTCATTATATATATATATATATATTTTTTTTTTTTTTTGTATATTGATTTAATATGTATTATTAAATTGTTGCGGGTCTTTTTTAATCATTACGTGTTTGGGGGGGGGGGGTTTGGGGGGTTCCAGTTTGCTTTTTATTCTTAAATGACTCAAATTATGAAACTATTTTTTTTAAGAGTGAAAACCATTTGATTTGGGATGTTTTAACTTTGGCTTAAAACTTATGAGTGAAAACGTGATTAATTGTGTTGCCTCTATTATGGTTTAATAAGAGTTGCTTCCCTTTTGGACCCCTTGAAATAAATATTGGTAATATTTCAAACTTGTTATTTTTTTCAAATAAAATAATGTCACAGGTGTTACTCTCTTTGTCTAAGGTTTTGATAATCTTTATTAGACATACATTACTTAGATTTTATAGTTATGATTATCTATTTCCATATATTCCAAAGTGTTTCCAGGGATCACTTTTTAAAATTTCGATTAGCGACAGTTGGTGATCAGTTGAAAATTGAGTAGCAACCACTATTTAATGTTTTAGAATTGTGTTACGATTTTTACAATTTGCATACCGAACAAAATGTTCACAGGTTTCTGGTCATCCTGGTGTTTCTAATACCACAAAATGTATGTTTTGTATTTTTTGTAAATGCATTTACTGCTGAGAAATTATGGTAATGGCCCGGAGACGAGCATTTCCCCACTTCAACGTCATTGACTCTTGTTTCACTCTGTTGTAACTTTATCCAAATATGTTACAAGTTTGTAGATTAACCAAACTTAAGTCTCAATTTTCTGCGACTTTAATGGAACATTCCTGAGTTTGCTGCATGTTTTAAGATGTCATCAACTAACAGAAACTTTTTAACGATTGTAATTACATATGAAATATATTTTTCTGCATAAAATATTAATGTCTGTATATTAAATGTGTTTTTGATCATTCTAATATTTGTATTAGGTTCAATTTCATTTTAATTCCTAAAATATGTTTTTTTTACAAAATTATTTGAAGACAAAATCCAATTTGGGCTTCTTAAAAATGTTAAGATGACCAGAAACACATTGAATATACAGACACTGCTATTCTAAGCAAGAAAATACATTTAATATGTAAGTTTAATTGTAGAAATATTTTATTAGTCGGAAACATCTTACAATGCAGCAAACTCAGGAATGTCCCATTAAGTCAAATTCCCTGGCTATTTGTAAGTACATTTCTGTCTTGTGGGTTGGGTCTTTCAGTGGTTATAATGATTTGTTTGTTATCCCTGTCTTGATAGTGCTTGTTTTTGTGCACCATGCTACATGTCAAAATAATATTGATTAACAAAAATAACTGAAGAGATTAAGCTTACATTAAAATTTAGCCTTAATTGATTCAGTGAAAAATATATCTGTCATTTTTTTACTGACCTCGATGGTGGTTAAGTGGTTAAGCCATAGGAGTTATGGCTGGTAGGTTCATATCATGGTACTGGCTGCCACCTAGAGCAAACTTTAATTGCTCAGTGGGAAGGTGTAAAAAACGTTTGTTTTGTTTAACGACACCACTAGAGAATATTGATTAATTAATCACCGGCTATTGGATGTTGAACATTTGGCAATTCTGACATGTAGTCATCAGAGGAGGGGTCGAGACGTAGCCCAGTGGTAAATCGCTCGCTTGATGCGCAGTTAGTTTGGGATTGATCCCCATCAGTGGGCTCATTGGGCTATTTCTCGCTCCAGCCAGTGCACCACAACTGGTACATCAAAGGCAGTGGTATGTGCTATCCTGTCTATGGGATGGTGCATATAAAAGATCCCTTGCTGCTAATCAAAAAGAGTAGCCCATGAAGTGGCGACAGTGGGTTTTCTTCCTCAATATCTGTGTGGTCCTTAACCATGTGTCCGAAGCCATATAACCGTAAATAAAATGTGTTAAGTGTGTCGTTAAACAAACCATTTCCGTCCTTCCTTCATCAGAGGAAACCCCGCTATATTTTCCTAATGCAGCAAAGGATCTTTTATATGCACCATCCCACAGACAGGATAGCACATACTACAATCTTTGATACACCAGTTGTGGTGCACTGGCTGGAATGAGAAATAGCCCAATGGGCCCACCGATGGGAATCGATCCCAAACTGACTGCGTATCAAGTGAGCGCTTTGCCACTGGGCTACGTCCCACCCCTCTGGGAAGGTGTAAGGCCACCATATCGACTTCTCTCTCACCAAGAACTAATCATTAATCCACTGGTGACCAGCCTCGGTGGCGTCATGGCAGGCCATCGGTCTACAGGCTGGTAGGTACTGGGTTCGGATCCCAGTCGAGGCATGGGATTTTTAATCCAGATACCGACTCCAAACCCTGAGTGAGTGCTCCGCAAGGCTCAATGGGTAGGTGTAAACCACTTGCACCGACCAGTGATCCATAACTGGTTCAACAAAGGCCATGGTTTGTGCTATCCTACCTGTGGGAAGCGCAAATAAAAGATCCCTTGCTGCTAATCGGAAGAGTAGCCCATGTAGTGGCGACAGCGGGTTTCCTCTCAAAATCTGTGTGGTCCTTAACCATATGTCTGATGCCATATAACCGTAAATAAAATGTGTTGAGTGCGTCGTTAAATAAAACATTTCTTTCTTTCTTTAATCCACTGGTATGTGTCCAGAACAGCATGCTTGAACCTTATTGACTATAAAAGCACAGAAATAAATTGAAATTAATGAAAGATATGTCATTATTGTATGTACATTTTTATTTCATGATATGCAACAAAACTCATAATAAAATTATGTTATTCATTCAACTTATTTTCGTGCTTATATCCAGTTAAGTTTCAAGCACGCTGTCCTGGGCACACACCTCAGCTATCTGGGCTCTGTGTTCAGAACAGTGAGTTAATTGTGGCTAGTTTGTTAGGGTTAGAGAGACAAAAATCGGTGTAGTGACCTTACACCTACCCACTGAGTCGCTAAACTCGCTCTGGGTGGGAGCTGATACCGGGCTGCGAACTCAGTACCTACCAGCCTCATAAGTCCAAACGTGTAACCACTCCACCACCAAGGCTGGTATAAACGTATGTTGCAGTTTTACCATTTTAAACTAATGTTTCCCATTGTTTCTTACCCGCTATCGACTACAGACGTATGGTGATTTTCTTGTCAGGCGACTTTGGGAGGAACACAAATCACCCCGCAATCAGCGTTTTGGATATTTAGGTAACAGTAGATGTAGTTAGTAAATATAAAATAGGCCCTATATGCAAAACCTACAAAACCTTTTTTCTTGAATTTTGTTAATTTAAATGTTTTTTTATTTTTTTATTATTATTACTGGTACTGGTATTAGTATTTTTTATTTACATTTTGTTTTACATATGATTAAAGAAAACCCTACATGTATGAACTGAGTTTACATTATTATTATCTACTGCTACATAAAAGCAAAGTTGTGCCATAATTTTTTTTTATAAAAGTGTCTCTTAAAGATAAAACCTGTATTATGTTTTTAAATATACATTGTCTATTACAGATAGGACTAGTAGATTAACACATTTTATCTTTGGTTTTCTTGGGGGTAAATAACTTCCTTATGTGGGCAAAGTGCCTTTAAAATTTGGACATGATGATTCTTACCTATAATGAGCATTACCGTTAAAATTATTTCATTAAAGGGACATTTCTGAATTTTCTGCATTGTAAGATGTTTTAGACAATAAAATATTTCTACAATTAAACTTACATATTAAATATATTTTCTGGTTTAGAATATCAGTGAGTATATTCAATGTGTTTCTGGTCATCTTAATATTTGTAAGAAACCCAAACTAGATTTTGTCTCCAAATAATTTTGTACATATGAAAACCCCCACATTTTTTTGGAAATAAAATGAAATTTAACCTAGTACAAATATTAGAACGATCAGAAACATGTTTAATATACAGCCACAAATATTTTATGCGGAAAAATATATTTGATATGTAATCACAGTCATTAAAAAGTCTTTGTTAGTTCATAACATTTTAAAAAGTGCAGCAAACTCAGGAATGTCCCTTTAATCATTAATTGTAACATGAAATATTTTTAGTTTTATTGACACATACAATGTGAATTTTCTCTTTTTAATAAATAACATGTAGCAATATATATATATTTCATAGCAGTTTAGTTTGTAAATTAAAATATTTTGAAAAAATTTAATATTTTTTCAGATTCATTGACTTCCAGAGGTAAAACGTTCTTTAGATGCTTTCAGTGTACTGTATACAGTTTTGTTTCTGTAGATCAGTAATACTATTTAGTTAATTATAATCTGTATTTATTGGTCTTTGTGGTTGTATTACGTGTAGAATATATATTGTGGCTAAAATAGTTTATATGCAGATTTATAGTCTGTCCCATCATTCTGTAAAAATTGTTTCTTGTAAATAATTTCAGTTTGGTTTGATGACTTAACAAGAAAAGTAAAAGTGTTTTGGAAAACAAAAAAATACTATTTTTGTGTGCAATTTACAAATCAATAATAAATTGGTTCATAAATAAATAACTTGTAGTAAATTCCATAGTATGAAAAAAAATGCGTTCCCTGTGGGATGGACTATAGACAAAATGTCAGTTTATAGAGTATTTAATTTAGAATAGTAAATTTAGTCTTGTTTAATTAGATTTTAATGTAAAGATGAAGTTTCCACTAAAAGTGTTGTAAAGTTTTGGAGGTTTGTTGGGGTTTTGTTTTTGTTATTTCAAGAATTTCAGTTTACCTTGAGGCTAAGATGACATACATGTATGTATAAGAAAACGTTGATTTAAATAAAGAGTTTTTAAAACAATAAACAGAGAGTACACTGTATTGCATGCAGTTTAATTCTTTATTGAAATATAGAAAACGTTGATTTAAATAAAGAGTTTTTAAAACATTAACTTCAAAGAGAGTACACTGTATTGCATGCAATTTAATTCTTTATTGAAATGTAGAAAACGTTTTAAATAAAGAGTTTTTAAAACAGTAAACAGAGAGTACACTGTATTGCATGCAATTTAATTCTTTATTGAAATATAGAATTTTTTTATTTAAATAAAGAGTTTTTAAAACAGTAAACAGAGAGTACACTGTATTGCATGCAGTTTAATTCTTTATTGAAATATAGAAAACGTTAATTTAAATAAAGTTTCTAAAACATAAACCTCAAAGAGAGTACACTGTATTGCATGCAATTTAATTCTTTATTGAAATGTAGAAAACGTTCATTTAAATAAAGAGTTTCTAAAACATTAACCTCACAGAGAGTACACTGTAATGCATGCAATTTAATTCTTTATTGAAATGTAGAAAACGTTGATTTAAATAAAGAGTTTTTAAAACAATAACCTCACAGAGAATACACTGTATTGCATGCAATTTAATTCTTTATTGAAATATAGAATTTTTTTATTTAAATAAAGAGTTTTTAAAACAGTAAACAGAGAGTACACTGTATTGCATGCAGTTTAATACTTTATTGAAATATAGAAAACGTTGATTTAAATAAAGTTTCTAAAACATTAACCTCAAAGAGTACACTATATTGCATGCAATTTAATTCTTTATTGAAATGTAGAAAACGTTGATTTAAATAAAGAGTTTCTAAAACATTAACCTCACAGAGAGTACACTGTAATGCATGCAATTTAATTCTTTATTGAAATATAGAAAACGTTGTTTTAAATAAAGAGTTTTTAAAACATTAACTTCAAAGAGAGTACACTGTAATGCATGCAGTTTAATTCTTGATTGAAATATAGAAAATGTTGATTTAAATAAAGAGTTTTTAAAACAGTAAACAGATCGTACACTGTAATGCATGCAGTTTAATTCTTTATTGAAATATAGAAAACGTTGATTTAAATAAAGAGTTTTTAAAACAGTAACCTCACAGATCGTACACTATCATGCATGCAGTTTAATTCTTTATTGAAATATAGAAAATGTTGATTTAAATAAAGAGTTTCAAAAACATTAACCTCACTGTATTGCATGCAGTTTAATTCTTTATTGAAATATAGAAAACGTTGTTTTAAATAAAGAGTTTTTAAAACAGTAACTTCAAAGAGAGTACACTGTAATGCATGCAGTTTAATTCTTTATTGAAATATAGAAAATGTTGATTTAAATAAAGAGTTTTTAAAACAGTAAACAGAGAGTACACTGTATTGCATGCAATTTAATTCTTTATTGAAATATAGAATTTTTTTATTTAAATAAAGAGTTTTTAAAACAGTAAACAGAGAGTACACTGTATTGCATGCAGTTTAATTCTTTATTGAAATATAGAAAACATTAATTTAAATAAAGTTTCTAAAACATAAACCTCAAAGAGAGTACACTGTATTGCATGCAATTTAATTCTTTATTGAAATGTAGAAAACGTTCATTTAAATAAAGAGTTTCTAAAACATTAACCTCACAGAGAGTACACTGTAATGCATGCAATTTAGTCTTGTTTAATTAGATTTTAATGTAAAGATGAAGTTTCCACTAAAAGTGTTGTAAAGTTTTGGAGGTTTGTTGGGGTTTTGTTTTTGTTATTTCAAGAATTTCAGTTTACCTTGAGGCTAAGATGACATACATGTATGTATAAGAAAACGTTGATTTAAATAAAGAGTTTTTAAAACAATAAACAGAGAGTACACTGTATTGCATGCAGTTTAATTCTTTATTGAAATATAGAAAACGTTGATTTAAATAAAGAGTTTTTAAAACATTAACTTCAAAGAGAGTACACTGTATTGCATGCAATTTAATTCTTTATTGAAATGTAGAAAACGTTGTTTTAAATAAAGAGTTTTTAAAACAGTAAACAGAGAGTACACTGTATTGCATGCAGTTTAATTCTTTATTGAAATATAGAAAACGTTAATTTAAATAAAGTTTCTAAAACATAAACCTCAAAGAGAGTACACTGTATTGCATGCAATTTAATTCTTTATTGAAATGTAGAAAACGTTCATTTAAATAAAGAGTTTCTAAAACATTAACCTCACAGAGAGTACACTGTAATGCATGCAATTTAATTCTTTATTGAAATATAGAAAACGTTGATTTAAATAAAGAGTTTTTAAAACAATAACTTCACAGAGAATACACTGTACTGCATGCAATTTAATTCTTTATTGAAATATAGAATTTTTTTATTTAAATAAAGAGTTTTTAAAACAGTAAACAGAGAGTACACTGTATTGCATGCAGTTTAATTCTTTATTGAAATATAGAAAACGTTGATTTAAATAAAGTTTCTAAAACATTAACCTCAAAGAGTACACTATATTGCATGCAATTTAATTCTTTATTGAAATGTAGAAAACGTTGATTTAAATAAAGAGTTTCTAAAACATTAACCTCACAGAGAGTACACTGTAATGCATGCAATTTAATTCTTTATTGAAATATAGAAAACGTTGTTTTAAATAAAGAGTTTTTAAAACATTAACTTCAAAGAGAGTACACTGTAATGCATGCAGTTTAATTCTTTATTGAAATATAGAAAATGTTGATTTAAATAAAGAGTTTTTAAAACAGTAAACAGATCGTACACTGTAATGCATGCAGTTTAATTCTTTATTGAAATATAGAAAACGTTGATTTAAATAAAGAGTTTTTAAAACAGTAACCTCACAGATCGTACACTGTCATGCATGCAGTTTAATTCTTTATTGAAATATAGAAAACATTGATTTAAATAAAGAGTTTCAAAAACATTAACCACACTGTATTGCATGCAGTTTAATTCTTTATTGAAATATAGAAAACGTTGTTTTAAATAAAGAGTTTTTAAAACAGTAACTTCAAAGAGAGTACACTGTAATGCATGCAGTTTAATTCTTTATTGAAATATAGAAAATGTTGATTTAAATAAAGAGTTTTTAAAACAGTACACAGATCGTACACTGTAATGCATGCAGTTTAATTCTTTATTGAAATATAGAAAACGTTGATTTAAATAAAGACTTTTTAAAACATTAACCTCAAAGAGTACACTGTATTGCATCCAGTTTAATTCTTTATTCAAATATAGAAAATGTTGATTTAAATAAAGAGTTTCTAAAACAGTAACCTCACAGAGAGTACACTGTATTGCATGCAGTTTAATTCTTTATTAAAATATAGAAAACGTTGAGTTAAATAAAGAGTTTTTAAAACAGTAACTTCAAAGAGAGTACACTGTATTGCATGCAGTTTAATTCTTTATTGAAATATTTAAAATTCCCCCAAAATTCAAATGATAAATAGTTCAAATCATATAAAATTCAGAGGTTCATAATTCCCATATTGCCCTACTTTCATGGCATTGGAAATTTACATGTTGGAAAATGTAGCCTACTTAGTTTATTACCAATTAATAATTATACCCACTGATATTATTTACACAACTTTTGAGGACTGTTAATAAATAAATAAATAAATAAATAAATAAAACTAAGGTTGGACAAATGGAAAAAATATGGAACAAGTACATATGTAGAAAACTAGGTACTTGCACAGTGGCTGTTGAAGTGAAATAAAAAAAAAAGTTGCCCAGTGGTAAAACGCCTGCTCAATGCGCGGTCAGTCTGGGATCAATCCCCATCAGTGGGCCCATTGGGCTATTTGTCATTCCAGCAAGTGCACCACGACTGGTATATCAAAGGCTGTGGTATGTACTACCCTGTCTGTGGGATGGTGCATATAAAAGATCCCTTGCTGCTAATCGAAAAGAGTAGCCCATGAAGTGGCGACAGCGGGTTTCCTCACTCAATATCTATGTGGTCCTTAACCATATGTCTGACGCCATATAACCGTAAATAAAATGTGCTGAGTACATCGTTAAATAAAATATTCCCTTCCATTAATTATAGATTTGGAAACTGATTTAACTATGATGTTAATGAGAAAAATACTGGACAAGAGCATATATAGAAAACTGGGTACTTTCTAACTGGCAGTTAAGTGAAATTTAAAAAAAAGTTGATCTGCTACAAAGAGATTTAATTATAGGTTTGAAAACTGATTTAACTACATGTGATGATGGTAATTAATGAGAAAAATATGGGACAAGAGCATATATAGTTGATAGGCTACAAAGAGACTTAATTATAGGTTTGAAAACTGATTTAACTACATGTGATGATGGTAATTAATGAGAAAAATATGGGACAAGTATATATAATGTAGAAAACTGAGGACTTGCCCTGCATGTGGCAGTTATGTAAATGAAATTCTTGAAGAATAAAAGTTGAATTGCTACAAGGAGACTTAATTATAGGTTTGAAAACTGTTTTAACTGGTTTAAACAATATTTATTCCCATTTGTAGTACTGGTTGGGGATTTAACTATAATGCTAATGAGAAAAATATGGGAAAAGGACATAAGTAAAACACTGTGGACTTGCTCATTGGTGAAATGTTTAAAGATAAAAACAATTTGATCCTCTTAAGAAGTGTCATAATTATTGGGTTGGAAACTGATTTAACTATGATGCTAATGAAAAGAATATGGGACAATTAGTACATATGAAGATTTCAAACACAAAACGCGATATAAACCATTTTCTTTCTAGTTTTTAGTTAAAGCCATTATTGTATGTCAGTAAAGGCTAATTGTAGGCCCACTGATTTGCTGCAAAACGTGATTGATCCTTATGAAATTGTATTGGGTAAATCCCATTTTTTTATTATTAAAACATGATATACGCCAATTAAAAAACCCATTTTTACTGAAAATTAAAAATGGATATATCGCGTTTTGCACCTAAACTCTTCATATGTTGAACACTGGGTACATGCTCAATAGCAGTTAAGTGAAATGTTGATCCGCTACAGAGTGACATGATTACATGTATAGATATTTTTATAAACTGATTTAACTACAAAGTTAATGAGAGAAACACTGGATTCAATGAGGCTCGGGGATGATCCAAATCTGTTGATTTATTGATGTCGTTGATGATCCGAATCTTTTTATTTATTGATGTCGCGGATTGTGACTTAGATTCTGATTCTCTCCAGACCTCCAAGTGTTGTTTTGTTATCGACTGACAGAACAAAAAGCTTGTCCTTTCATTGATCAACCATAACGGTGCTTCCCATTCCATTGATTTGTACCTGATTCAACGGTTCACTACGTGGAGGATTAGTTTTCATCCTAATTATCTTGACAACTGTAAATATGAACGTGGGACTAAACGTGAAATCTCGGTCTTAAACTGACAGCTGTAAATATTTATCTACACGGAGATGGAGATGAATAATATGTCATTGAATAGGTTCAAGTCTGAACTGATTTTACGAAATGATTTAATGCCTATATAGCCTGTCCACCGGCCTCGGTGGCATTGTGGTTAGGCCATCGGTCTACAGGCTGGTAGGTAATGGGTTCGGATCCCAGTCGAGGCATGGGATTTTTAATCCAGATACCGACTCCAAACCCTGAGTGAGTGCTCCGCAAGGCTCATAGGGTAGGTGTAAACCACTTGCTGCACCGACCAATGCTCCATAACTGGTTCAACAAAGGCCATGGTTTGTGCTATCCTGCCTGTGGGAAGCGCAAATAAAAGATCCCTTGCTGCTAATCGGAAAGAGTAGCCCATGTAGTGGCGACAGCGGGTTTCCTCTCAAAATCTGTGTGGTCCTTAACCGTATAACTGTAAATAAAATGTGTTGCGTGCGTCGTTAAATAAAACATTTCTTTATATAGCCTGTCCTGTTCATTAAATGTGGGGTTTTGTTTGTGACTAATTTCAGTTTAGTTTGATGTCCAAAGGACATGGAGAAGTGTCTCAGAATTAAAAATGTTTTATTATTTTTATGTGCAGTAATTTAAAAAAAAATTAATATCTAAGACCCATCCCAGCCTTCACTAAATGTGGATTTTTTTTTGGTCAGTAATTTCAGTTCAGTTTGATGTGAAAAGGAATGGAGAAGTGTTTCAGAAATACAGTAACAAAAATGTTTTATTTTTATGTGCAGTTTTTTTTATTAAATTTTATACCTGTAACTCATCCCAGCCTTCACTTAATTTGTAGCTTTTTTGTCAATAATTTCAGTTCAGTTTGATGTAAAAAGAAATAGAAAAGGTTTTTTAGAAATAACAAAAATGTTTTATTTTTAGGTGCAGTAATTTAATTTAATTATAATACCTATAACCGGTATCAACCTTCAGTAAACATGCTTTTGTTCAATAATTTTAGTTCGGCTTGATGTAAAAACCAATGGCAAAGTGTGTTATTTTTATGTGCAAAACATTTGTTAAATATAATACCTAAAACCCGTACCAGACTACACTAAATGTGCTTTTTTTTGGTCAATAATTTCAGTTTGGCTTGATATAAAAAGAAATGGAAAAGTGTTCATTGATTTATCAATAATCTGTTATTAGATGTCAAACATCTTGTCACTTTTGACATGTCATGTTTGAGAAAACCTGCTACATTTTTCCATTAGTAGCAAGGGATCTTTTATATGCACCATCCAACAAACAGGATAACACATGCTATGGCCTTTGATAGACCAGTCGTGGTGCACTGGCTGTGACGAGAAATACATGTAGCCCACCGACAAGGATGATCTGAGATCGACCACGCAAACACATCCGAAAATTTAAATCTTCCAACTAGTATCTTCAGACTGATTAAAAAATGATAAACTATATACTTACATTGTTTTGTTTGTTTTGTTTAATGAAATCACTAGAGCACATTGATTTGTTAATCATCGGCTATTGGATGTCAAATATTTGGTAATTTTTACATATAGTCTTAGAGAAGAAACCCGCTACTGACATGGGGGCGGGATGTAGCTTCACACATTCGCCTGATGTGCATCTGAGCTAGTACTGACCCAATCAGTGGGCCCACAACTTACTGGTATAACAAAGGCTGTGGTATGTACTATCCTGTTTGTGGGAAGGTGCTGAAGTTTATTTTGTTTAACGACACCATTAGAGAACATTGATTTATTAATCATTGGCTATTGGATGTCAAACATTTGGTAATTTTGATATAGTCTTAGAGAGAGGAAACCCGCTACATTTTTCCATTAGTAGCAAGGGATCTTTTATATGCACCATCCCACAGACAGGATAGCACATACCACGGCCTTTGATATATCAATCGTGGTGCACTGGCTGGAATGAGAAAATAGTCCAAGACCGACCACGCATTAAGTGCTCAAATGTCAATAGTTAATTTGTTTTGTTTAACAACACCACTAGAGCACAATAATTTATTAATCATTGGTTACTGGATGTCAAATATGTGGTAATTTTGACATATAGTCTTAGAGAGGAAACCCGCTACATTTTTCCATTAGTAGCAAGGGATCTTTTATATGCACCATTCCACAGACAGGATAGCACATACCACGGCCTTTAATATACCAATGATGGTGCATTGGCTTGAATGAGAAATAGTCCAAATGGGCCTACTGCTGGGGATCGATCCCTAACCGACCGCACATCAAGCGAGTGCTTTACCATTGGGCTATATCGTGCCCTTATTATATAAACTTACATTGTAAGTAGGATAAAACAGTTGTGAAAATGTAATTCTAAAGTACAGAATATTAATTGACAAAAACCACTTTCAGTGGAGGTTGGAATATACATGTATAAGACCAGGTCTATCTGGTTACGTTAAAACAGAGTTAAAGTTTGTTCAGTTCAATGAACCCTTAGAGCATATTGATTAATTAATTTAATCATCAACCGCTAATGGATGGCAAACATTTGGTAATTCTCTAGAGGAAACCCGTTACATTTTTCTGTCAGCACTAGACAATATTTTATGTGCATGTTTTTCACAAAAAGGACAGCACAACAAGCCATGGTCTTTGATATACCTGTTGTATGGGTGGAGCACTATGTGGGATGAAGGAAGGAAGGAAATGTTTTATTTAATGACGCACTCAACACATTTTATTTACGGTTATATGGCGTCGGACATATGGTTAAGGACCACACAGATATTGAGAGAGGAAACCCGCTGTCACCACTTCATGGGCTACGCTTTTCGATTAGCAGCAAGGGATCTTTTATATACACCATTCCACAGACAGGATAGTACATACACCAGTTTTGAAGTACTGGCTGGAATGAGAAATAGCTCAATGGGTCCACCGACGGGGATCGATCCTAGACCGAATGTGGGATGAAGAAGAAAAAAAGCCCATTTAAAAATTGAAAAACAAAATGTTCTCTGTTTTCCCCCACCAACAAAGTTAAAGTTTGTTTTGTTTAACGACACCACTAGAGCACATTGATTAATTAATCACTGGCTATTGGATGACTGGTATACCAAAGGCTGTGGTATGTGCTATCCTGTCTGTGGGATGGTGCATGTAAAAGATTCCTAATGGAAGAATGTAATGTGTTTCCTCTTTATCACTGTGTCAAACTTACCATATGTTTGACATCCAATAGCCGATGATTAATAAATCAATGTGCTCTAGTGGTGTCATTAAACAAAAACAAACTTTATCCTCTCTCACTCTAAAGTGTCAAATGAAAACCATATCTTAGATACCAAGCTGCATCCTGGGCATGATGTAGCCTAGTGGTAAAGCATTTGCTTGATGCACGGTCGGTCTAGGATTGATCACCGTCGGTGGACCCATTGGGCTATTTCTCATTCCAATCAGTGCTCCACAACTGGCGAAACAAAGGTCATGGTATGTACTATCCTGTCTATGGGATGGTGCATATAAAAGATCCCTTGCTGCTAATTGAAAAGAGTAGCCCATGAAGTGGCGATTGCGGGTTTCCTCTCTCAATATCTGTGTGGTCCTTAACCATATGTCTGACGCCATATAACCGTAAATAAAATGTGTTGAGCGTGTCGTTAAATAAAACATTTCCTTCTTCTTAACATGGACACTAAATTAATAGCCATTATATGATGATAGTAATTAAACAACTATTCCTTACTTTGTAAACATGTTTTTGTTGTATAGCAGCAAAGTGTTTCGGAATCAATGAAAACCGTAAGTTAAATTATTAAACTGCCAAAAAAAGGTGAAAATCAATCAATGCGCTCTAATGGTATCATCAGAAACAAAACAAACTATAACATAGACACCAAATACCCATAATAATTAAACAACTATTCCATTCTTTGTAAACATGTTTGTGTGGTCTCACAGCAGCATAGCATTTCAAAATCAATGAAAACCGTAAGTTATTTAATTTGTTCCCTATTTCGGCTGTTTAATCATTTAAATCCCCTGTAGTTAAGCTGAGGATTACCACGAGGTCAAGCCTTTGAAGCAATTGTTTTGACCAGCAGATCGATGTACATGCTCCTACATGGTGTGCCGGTGAACTATTAAAGAGAGATCCCATGAAGGTTGTCCATCAAACATTTATGATCTCAAATTCACACACCTGGTTTTAATTTCTAAATAATACCACAGCCTAGTGGGCTGGCGTTGGTATTAATTACAGAAATAAATATTGCATGTGTCGGAAACACCTCTGTGTTTACTTCTTTGAATTGATTTGTGACTAGCTCTCTATAGAGTATAGACCTGTAAAATTCAGTGTATGGTTTGTATGCAAAATATGCATGGATTGTTTCATTTGATTTGTGACTATAGCTGTCTAGAATATACCTGTAAAATTCAGTGTATGGTTTGTATGCAAAATATGCATGGATTGTTTCATTTGATTTGTGACTATAGCTGTCTAGAATATACCTGTAAAATTCAGTGTAAGGTTTGTATGCAAAATATGCATGGATTGTTTCAATTGATTTGTGACTAGAAAATTCAGTGTACGGTTTGTATGCAAAATATGCATGGATTGTTTCAGTTGATTTTTGACTACAGCTGTCTAGAATAGACCTGTAAAATTCAGTGTAAGGTTTGTGTGCAAAATATGCATGGATTGTTTCAACTGATTTGTGACTAGAAAATTTAGTAAAAGGTTTGTATGCAAAATATGGATGGCTTGTTTGAATTGATTTGTAACTGTAGTACATGTATATATGCCTATAAAATTCATTGTAAGGTTTGTACTCAAAATATGAATGGATTGTTTGAATTGATTTGTAACTGTAGTATATATGCCTATAAAATTCATTGTAAGGTTTGTACTCAAAAATATGATTGGCTTCTTTGAACTGATTTGTAACAAGAATAGAGCTATAAAATTCAGCATAATTATTACGGGTTGTACACAAAATATATGGATGGATTTTTAAATTGCTTTTTAGCTGTAGTATACATCAGTGATAGAAATAAGCAGAATGTTTCACGGGTCCACCATACAAATACATCTAGAAATCAACTTGTCCGACAATATTTTCACTTGTCCAAATAAGCAGTTTGTTTTAATCAAGTACAACGACAATGTTTTTCATTGCTCAAAGGGAAACTTCTTTGAACAGTTTTACTTGTCCACTGGACAATCACCAGGGTTCATTTTGTTTGTCCAAGCAGATTTTCACTTGTCAGGACAAATGGACAAGTGCCTATTTTGAACACTGTATACATGTACATTGTACATGTATATGTCTATAAAATTATATTTACAATTTATATGCAACATATGGATGTATTGTTTCAATTGACTTGTCTAGAATAGACATATAAAATGTGGCATAAGGGTTGTACACAAAACATATGGTTGGAGTTTTAAAATTGTGTTTTGACTGTCTTTAAAATTTCAGTATATTCAAAATAAGGATGGATTTTTTTACCTATAAAATTCATTATACTCCACTTCCAGTCTCGTTGTCTTGGTTTCTTTTGTTAAAAGTGTAGGTGTATTCACCGATACCCCTACACTTTTCAGTCAGTTATACCCACACTTACTCGGTGTATCAGTGAATATCCCAACAGTTATGGTCGTGAGAACATCCTCGGCTTTGCCTTGGAGACCCCATGACCAAAACTGTAGGGATATTCACTGATACACTGTACACCTCATAAAGTGGGGGTATAACTATTACATATATAGTTTGTATACAGAATTTTTATAGATTGTTTGAATAGATTTTTGACTAGAGAAGGCCTATAAAATTCAGTGTAAGGTTTGTACTATATGCAAAATATGGATGGATTGTTTGAATTCATTTGTGACTAGAGTATGCATGCATTAATTTGCTTAAATAGATTTTTGGCTAGAGTTTGTAAGCAAACAATTATTTAAGCTGTTTGATTATAATGGAGTAGGCCTATACAATTCAGTTTAAAGTTTAAGAGTAAAATATTTATATAATGCAGCATTGTGCATGAATTGTTTATTATATATTGTAATAATTATATGTGTTCTCACTTAATTATTATTTATTTTTCTGTTTCTTTCTTTGTAAGCAAATGATTTGTAAAGATCTCTTTTATTTATTTAAATATAGATATCATTTTAATTAAACCAAATCTATAGAGAATATAATAAATGAGTTACACTGGTGTAGGAAGCAGGGTGAGTGGTAACAGGGCAAGAGGGCATGTGCCCCCACTTTTCTTGATTCAGCAGCAACAATGGTGTATACAAATGTATACTCGTGGAAAAAAGTTCCTGTGCACCAAATAATTGCATATAGAATATAATTTACTTGAAAGCTGGTCATAAAAGTTTCAGTAAATGAACATGTAACCACTCCCATCGATATTCTGCGGTGTCCTGTCAACTGCATGAACTATTCATGCTTTGTGACCACAAGTTGCTTTACTAGCATTCTTTGTCACGTGCTCCTGTCTGACGTCATTTTTCTTATCATTGGACTTTAAAACTATTGTATGGATTCTCATCACTCGGAAAAACTTTTTTGTTGATATCTGATCACCGTCAGTGTGATGCCATGCCTCCCAGAAAATGGACTCCTTCGAACGATGGGTATGATTGAGGTTAGAATGGCACAAACGCTGTTGCGATGTTCTCGACAGTTTAGGAGTACTAGGGATCTTCCATGTTTAGGGAGTCGACACGTGACACCACATCAGCAAATCGTGAGCATTAAGCGGGTGCACATATGGAAAATCATTTGGAAATGATACGTTTAACATCCTAATGCATCTCTAAGTTAAGGCCAATCAGTGGAAGAACTGAACGCAACCGATTAGGTGATAACAAAGTACGACCATGACCGTACATCAGTACGTTGTTCTGTTACATCGTCACCAAACATTGTGTAAACAGTACTTCAGGTTCAGAAGGCAGGAGAGGATCACCATACTTTTAACAGATAAATAATACATCTATATAAATTACAATATTTTTAAATTTTAAAAATATAAGTCCTACTGAAATTTGAATGATGCACAGGAACTTTTTTCCATGAGTATATATATATATGTGTGTATGTGTGTGTGTGTATGTGTGTGTGTGTGTGTGTGTGTGTGACCCCCTCCCCACTTTTTTGCACCTTTCTACACCACTGAGTTACCAGTTATTATTATGTTCATATGTCCTGAGTGAAAAATAATTTCACAAGAACTTGACAGTAACTGATATTGAGTGTATTATTCTTTTTATTATCCCAGTAATTTTTGTTGTCAAAACTGCTATTGGTATATGTTTTTTAGTGATGCATAAAAACTACATGTATGTAAACCACTGTTGTACAGGTATAGCAGGCAAGGCAGAAGCAAGTAGGTATGGTGGGGGGGGGGGGGGGGAGGGGGATAACTGAGATCGATGGCACAAAGCAAAGTTTCTAAGGGGTTCGGGGGTATGCTCCCCCATAAAATTTTAAAAACTAGATGTCCTGAAATGCAATTTCCTACATTCTACAAATAAAATTCATCTCTGCCTTAAGATTTACATGTACTACAAATAATATACTGATGGAAAGAAATAAGGGAACACATCGAATTGTAGACCAAAGTTAATTCACAACTAGCGTAGTAATGTCTGTATTTCATAACAAGTTGTAATGTGGGATTGAATGTCTGTAGTGTTGAATGTGCTGCCTATATGTTCTCAGTCAACGTCTAACAATATCAATTGATATTTGATGCAGTCATTGTTTCTTGTTGCTATCTGTGTGATCCTTTATTTCTTTCCATCAGTATATTTTTGATGTCTGTATAATACTGTATTGCACTATGACCTTTTTATAGTGATGCATAGAAGCTATGTAAACCATCATTGTTGTACTGTGTTGCTATAGAAAGCTGTTATAAACCATTACACAATACTCGAGGGGGTGTGACGTAATGGTATCTACGGTATTACAAAATGTTATGGGTAAGGGAAGTGAGTCATTGTTAAGAGTTACTTAACAATTTCAAAATGGTGCGGTTTTTAGTAGTCCCCTAATAGTCTCACTAGAGGGAGCTATGGGATTCATATTTGTCCTTCTGTCTGTCGTAAGGAATCATAAACTGTACATGTACAGTGCATTAATAGCCAGGAATCACCTACTGTATGAATAGCAAGGAATCATTTACTGTATATGTACAATGAGTAGCAAGGATTCATTTACTGTATATGTACAGTGAGTAGCAAGGAATCATTTACTGTATATGTACAGTGAGTAGCAAGGAATCATTTACTGTATATGTACAGTGAGTAGCAAGGAATCATTTACTGTACATATACAGCGAGTAGTCAGGAATCACCTACTGTACATGTACAGTGAGTATCTAGAAATCATTTACTGTACATGTACAGTGAGTAACATATACAGTAAGTAGCCAGAAATCATTTACTGTACATGTACAGCAAGTAGCATTTACAGCGAGTAGCCAGGAACCACATACTGTACATGTACAGCGAGTAGCCAGAAATCATTTACTGTACATGTACAGCAAGTAGCAGCGAGTATACAGCGAGTAGCCAGAAATCATTTACTGTACATGTACAGCGAGTAGCATATACAGTGAGTAGCCAGAAATCATTTACTGTACATGTACAGCGAGTAGCATATACAGCAAGTAGTCAGGAAGCACCTACTCTACATGACCAGCGAATAGCCATGCATCTCCTAATGTACATTAACAGTGAGTAACCAAGAATCATTTACTTGTCATGTATATATTAAGTAGAGTGGATAATTCTTTTGTTTGTACCCGCTCCCATTTTTGTTCCATTGAAATTAAGGTTTTGTTTATTTATCATGCCCATAGGACGGATTTTCGAAGTGGGGGGGGGGGGGGGGTGGGGGGGGCTAATTTTTATGGTTGTTCTATCGTCAGGTTTCTGTATTAGCATTATAAGACATTTTAAAGTCCCGAAATAAAAACTGGCGAAAAAGGGGGGGGGGGGCTGTTTATTTTTGTTTGTATATATTGTAAACTGTAACAGTATCTATGGTTACATTTAATATTCAGTATTCTTGTAGTTCAATAATAAATATTATAATTACTTGAGTAACTTCTTTGAAAGTTTTTAGTCACTTCAAATAACTAAGCAATAATTAACTGTTCCTTTTATTAAGTTTGCTTACAGTTAATATTTAGTACTATTGTAGTTCAATAAATATTACAATTACTTGAGTAACTTCTTTGAAAGTATTCAGTCACTTCAAATAACTAAGCAATCATTAACTGTTCATTTTATTGAAGTTACATATATTATGTAGCTCTAGCAATAGAAGGATTAACAAACATCCTAAAATGACAGTTATTATGAATTTTTTTATTAATTTCTTCGCATGCAATTCTCAAAAATTGGAGAAAACATATACATTTACTTTTAACATACTATATACTACTCTCTAAACAGAACTCTTGTTTATGCTGTTGTCATGGCTAAGCATTAATGTTAAATGAAAACATCGGTGACTGGGTGTTGTTTCTCAACATAAGTGTAAGAAACAAAATCGCCAAGGTGTACACAATAAAACAATCAATATATTTTCATGTAAAAGTGATGATTTGTGTGTGTTCAAGCTGAACTGTATCCTAGGCATCACAGTGTTGCCTACCAGTAACTGACTGAGTTAGAACAACTGTTGTCAGTCATTACATAGGTCAGATATACCACAGCTGGTAAGTACATACGCCCAAGTATTACATGTACTTAAATATAATATTATATATATATATAATGGCTTAATTAATGTTAATTTTTAAATTGTTAAAAGAATTATTTTTACAAAACTTTCTAAGTTGCAGTTTGTTTTCGTTTGTTATTAAATCAGTATAATTAATGTTATTTATTGTTTAATAAAAACATTAATAAAATGACAAAAATTCTGATTTTAAAAAGAAACATTGTTAAATTTTTTTTATCAAATGCTTTCTTTGTGGTGTACTTGTTCAGTCAATAAACTTAGTGTTTGTAGTTTGACTTATTTTTAAACCTTATGTTAAATTACTGGCAAACATTGTGTGAGGATATATTTAAACATATTCACACTTATTTCGTTTCCATAAAATGCTCATACATGTTTGGGGTGGGTTGGTTTGTTTGTTTGGGTTTGTGTTTGTTTGTTGTTGTTGGGTTTTTTTTTGTTGCGGGGGGGGGGGAGTAGGGGTGATGAGAAGATGCTATTCATTTAAAATTTTGTGTGGACATTAATATTACTCTTTCAAAATCTGCTGTTAATTTGTCTAAGACACACACATACACATCCCTCTCACTATCTCTCTCTCTCTCCTCTCTCTCTCTCTCTCTCTCTCTGTTTCTCTGTTTCTCTCTCTCTCTCTCTCTCTCTCTCTCTCTCTCTCTCTCTCTCTCTCTCTCTCTCTCTCTCTCTTTCACAAACATTCTCTCACACACACACACACTCTCTGTCTTTCTGTCTCTCTGACACACATGTATATGCACACTCTCCTTATATCTCTCTTTCCCTGTGACATACACACACACACCCCGCACACCCCACACACACACTTATAACATCACTGAAACAATAAAATAATAAAAAACCAGCAAAGATCAGATTTTATCGTTAATTACTTAGGCCAATGTTTAAGAATCTGTTGGGTGAAGGTTAACAAAGTATCTGTGCTTTGGTTTAAATCTGTTGAAATCTGTATCATTTGTAAAATATTATATATATATATATATATATATATATATATATATATATATATATATAAATTTGAAAACAATCTTAGATTTTACTTGTCACTCTGTATAGCTAAACACCACCATTTTTTGAAAACAATCTTAGAAACTTTTACGTTTTACATTTGTCCCTCAACACTACAAAAAAAGTTTGGAAACTACCCTATGTAAAACCACCATTTTCTTAAATTTTACATTTGTCCCTCAATACTAAAAAAAAAAGTTTGGAAACTATTTATAACCACGATTTTCTTAGATTTTACATTTGTCCCTCGACACTACAAAAAAAGTTTGGAAACTACCGTATCTAAAACCACCATTTTCTTAGATTTTACATTTGTCCCTCAACACTACAAAAAAAGTTTGGAAACTACCGTATCTAAAACCAACATTTTCTTAGATTTTACATTTGTCCCTCAATACTACAAAAAAAAGTTTGGAAACTATCTAAAACCACCATTTTCTTAGATTTTAAATTTGTCCCTCAATACTAAAAAAAAAAGTTTGGAAACTATCTAAAACCACCATTTTCTTAGATTTTACATTTGTCCCTCAATACTAAAAAAAAAAGTTTGGAAACTATCTAAAACCACCATTTTCTTTGGAAACTATCTCTAAAACCACCATTTTCTTAGATTTTACATTTGTCCCTCAATACTACAAAATTAAGTTTGGAAACTACCGTATCTAAAACCACCATTTTCTTAGATTTTACATTTGTCCCTCAATACTACAAAATTAAGTTTGGAAACTATTTATAACCACCATTTTCTTAGATTATTCTAAAACCACCATTTTCTTAGAATTTACATTTGTCCCTCAATATACAAAATTGTCCCACCATTTGTTATTTATATGCTTGTCCTTTGTACATGTATATACTAGAAAACAGTTTGGAAACTACTGTATCTTCTTCTTCGTTCTTCGTTGTATGCTCAGACAGGGACCCCAGTGCATGGCTCAAACAAAAGCTGCTGTATTCCGTAGGCTCTCCAAGGAGTTTCTCCTTCAGGGGTTCATCTGAAGGCCATACTGCTTTTCTCTGGTTCTGGTAGGTGGGACAGTGTTACAGGAAATGTTCCACAGTCATGGATGCTGTACCACATTGGCTGGTTCCACGGTTTCCCACTCGGAATTTGGTATACATGTGGTAGTTGAGTCTACAGTGGCCTATTCTCAGTCGCATCATTATCACCTGGTCTTCTCCTGAAAGTAGGGGCGAGATGTAGCCCAATGATAAAGCACTCGATCCCCGTCAGTGGGTCCATTGGGCTATTTTTCGCTCCAGCCAGTACACCACGACTGGTACATCAAAGGCTGTGGTATGTGCTATCCTGTCTATAGGATGGTGCATATAAAAGATCCCTTGCTGCTAATCGAAAAGAGAAGAGCCCATGAAGTAGCGACAGCGGGTTTCCTCTCTCAATATCTGTGTGGTCCTTAACCATATGTCTGACGCCATATAACTGTAAATAAAATGTGTTGAGTGCATTGTTAAATAAAACATTTCCTTCCTTCTCACGAAAGTTGGTAGTAACTGTCTCTGCTGTTATCATCTAAAAACACTATTTTCTTAGATTATACACTTGTCTCTCTGTATGTAGTAGAATAGTAGTTTTTTGGCATGAATCCTTTTGTAGATATTTTTTTCTGACATTAGTCTCAAGAAAATCAGTCCTTGGGGAGAACTTTAGCGAGCTGCAAAGATTGATTTTCTTAAGACAGTGTCAGAAAAACCACTTTTAAATAAAATCACTTGTTTATAGTGAACAAATAATTATAAATTATTTACTTCTGTATATTATAGCAGTATTATTAGTACACATTTGTTAGTCCCGTACCGAATGGATTTTTTTTTTTTTTTACAATGCCGTGAAAGATTTTGTATAAAGCTTTATCATGTACAAACCAAGTTTGATTTTCATGGTGATTTACTAATTTCTGACAGAGTTATGGTCCTTGAACTTAGAAGATATAAAAACTTGTTTTCCGGACTCTTTTTTTTTTTTTTTTTTTAGCAGTGCCTGAGTATATTGATCAGAAATTTTGTATAGCTTTATTGTGTTCTTTTTCAGATCAGGTTTAACTTCCAGGGCAATTTACCCATTTTTCATAGAGTTATTGCCCTTGAAGTTATGAGATACGAAAAAAATTTGAGCCTGGTAACTATAGGGCACATGTATTGCTTTAACTATAGTTTCGTAATGCTTCTTTTGTTTGCAATACAAAAACTCTTTGACTTTTCACTCAGCTTCTGTGCGAGATTTCCGTCACCGCCAGGTATTAGTCAATCCATCTTCGTACAGCCAAGACTTCCGCTACCGAGGCTATCCTGGTAATAGTTTCCTTAAGCCTCGCCTTCATCCAGGACAGCAAGTGATAGAAGCGCAGACAAATAGTTCAAATTCGAGAAAACCGCCTCTCTTTAATCCAGGTAATAATGGGAATATATTCTTTCGAAAAAAATTTATTGATACAATGTAAAAAAAACCCATGGTATTATAGAACAGTTAAGCAATAATAAAAAATTAAATAAAAAATATTTGTAAAAACAGGTCTCTAAGATAAAAAAAAGAAGAAGCTTAACACCTTAATAGTCTTATTCAACTTTATTCAAGTGGAGATAATTCTGCAGTGGAGGTTACGACTCGTTCGGTTAGGGTCGTATAGCATTGTTGTTGTGCTAGTACTAGGCAGGTATGAATAATAATGAAAATTAGAAACGAATTTTCTAAATATGGATTACACTCCAGGAAATGGTCAAATGATCAATTTCATGATGTGTAACCCATTTTGACCTTGCAAATACATTCCTTCAAAATATTTTCACTGATACAAAGTGTGGCATTATAGAACAATTAAACAGAAGCAAATCATTTTCAGAAAAACCTGGCCTGGTGCTTATAAAACATTTTGAGACTCTAATAGAGTCTGAGACGTGAATGTCATGGCAACGCCATACAAACTGTATGCATGTGATGTCATTGGAGATTGAGTCTGGACTCAATACGTTTTATAAGCACAGGCCCAGGTCTTTGAGGATTAAAAAACACTTGCTTAACCCATTAATGTGTTATAAGTATATACAAAAAACCCCACCTCTTCAACTGATGTTGCTGCTTGTTTATGAGTTAGGTAAAAAAAAAAAGGATTGAAATAACTCATTTTATTATGCATAACCTGATATGACCATATAAATTATATTCTAAATTTAATGCATGGCTTAAAAATACTCTTACAAATGTAGCTAGCTAGGTTATGCAACAGTAAAATGATAGGCAAATACAGCAATGAATCATTTGCTCGGTTTTTCAACGGCCTGAATACAGCATATATTAAAAGCAAGTACCAGTAAAATAATTTTGGAATGGTCAACACAATTAATTAGTCAAGATGATTCATATAATCTCTATAACTTTTTTAAAGGAACTAAGTGCTCTGTAAATATTTTCTTGCCTGTAATGCTGGTGAGTTAATTGGTTAAAACACTGGCATCAAATTATCATCAAAATTAAGTTGACTGTCAACTGACGTTCCATTTTTGGAATATATTTGACAAGGGTTGTTTTTTGTTTGTTTATTTAACACAGGGTTTTTACTAATAAGAACATGTACAGCATGAATTGTGATTATTGAAATTAATGTAGATGTCAAAACTAAAGTTCCAGAAATATTGTTTGATTGACTTGTAAATATACCCAGAAGAAAAATGTGATATAAACTTAACTATAATTAAACCAAAAAAAAGGTACAATGTATATAGTGAAACCTACTAATATTAAAGGCACATACTTACATGTAAAGTTGCAAAATGACCAAAAATATTTGTTCACTTTTCTTGTGAATTGTAAAGATTACATCTTGAATTACAGGCTCACGAAAAAATTACATCCAAATAATTTTGATTAGCCCAGTAGTAAAGCGCTCGCTTGATGTGCGGTCGGTTTGCTGTGGACTATTTTGAGTTTTTATTTCATGGCATGTTTTTTTGCCATAGATTATTTCTTAATTGCAGGTGTTGTTTAACTAGAATGTATGATAAAATTACTAATATCTTTAAAGGTGACCCAGCTTTCAATTTGATTGAAACCAGATCTGGGTAAAACCTTTGATATCTTGTCCAGATGACCTTCCATTGCAAAGAGTCGTTCGGCTTATGTGGCTATATAATTATACTGGCATGCATGGTTTTGCTAGTTAGTTTTGATAGAAGAGACAAATGATAGATTGTTTGGACATGCCGTAAAACTGGTTTTGGTTTCGTCTACTAATAAAAACCTAAGCTAAGAATGACCATGCAGTAAGCAGAGTTTTGCCTAGACATTTATCGGTGGTGGAAATAACATCAAAGTTTATTTTGTTTAGCAACACAACTAGAGCATATTGATTTATTAATCATCGACACTTGGATGTCATATATTTGGTAATGTTTACATATAATCTTAGAGAGGGAACCGGCTACATTTTTCCATTAAATGCAATTAAGAGATCTTTTACACACATCATCCCACAGACAGAATAGCACATACCATGGCCTTTGGTATACCAGTTGTGTTGCATTGGCTGGAATGGAAATAACATCAAAGACATGTTGGTGAGACACAGAATGTGAAATCCAAGACATTTTGTGAAGCATTCTCTGATTGGGTTTTCTCATCCCAACCAGAGCCCCACAACTGGTATTATCAAAAGGTCATATATCATATGTGCAGTTTCCTGTCCTGGACGGAGGAGCCGGCCAAGGCCAGCACCTGTGCCCATGACAGCCGTGTGCTACAAATACTTCTGAATGTGCATGTTAATCCCTATAACATGACATGACATGACATGACATATGTGCTGTCCTGTTTGTGGGAAAGTGCACATCAAACACCTCTTGCTGCTAATTATGGAAAAAATGTATCTGGTTTTCTCTAAAGACTACATGTATATGTCACACTAAGTTGTCCATGGTTAAATAATTAATGTGATCTTGTTGTGTTGTCAAACAAATCAAACGTTAACCGTTCTAAAAGACGTGATTTTAGTTAGAGTGGGTGGCCTTTGTATCCAGATTTGGTTATATCTATACTCAGTACTAGCTCTGGCACTCGCCAAATTCACCAACTGCAAATTTTAAAAACCACTGGCGAATTTTATTTTAATTTGGCGAAATAATTTCGTGTAATAATTGATATTTTGTTAATAAATAACTGTGTTTCAGCAATTTTTAAAACAGTGTAATAGACAATTTGGCGAAATTTTCTGGTAACCACAGCTAGCCGATTCTATACTGATATACGAAATGTACATGGAACAAACTGTTGTGGGTTTGATGGTTTATATTATGCTCCTGTTTTCAAGCTGAGTTTCAAGGGAGGCGGAGTGTTGCCAATGATTTTCATGACCATCAAGGTAGGATCAAATAACGTGTGATCTTTGTGTGTATATACATGTATACCGCTTTCCTAACATATATATATATACATATATATATTTATACTTAATTTTTTTATATAAACATTTTCCAATCACTAATGACATATTGACATTTTAAAAATGATATACCAGACCTCTACATTAACTTTTCTGTCTAGGAGCCTTTGGGATCGATTGCCGTCAGTGGGCCCATTGGGTTATTTCTCGCTCCAGCCAGTGCACCATGACTGGTACATCAAAGGTCGTGGTATGTGGTATCCTGTCTATGGAATGGTGCATATGATAGATCCCTTGCTGCTAATCAAAAAGAGTAGCCCATGAAGTGGCAACAGCGAGTGTCCTCCCACAATATCTGTGTGGTCCTTAAACATATGTCCGATGCCATATAACTGTAAATAAAATGTGTTGAGTGCGTCGTTAAATAAAACATTTCCTTTCTTCCTTCCTGTCTAGGAGCCAGATGGCACCTATACTTTTAGTTTTTTATATAGATGGTACAAAATGTTTGAGTTGCCAAATGCCAAAAATGGTTGCATATTCGACCAAATTGGTTGTACCCTAGAGGACTGTATAAAAAAAAATCACTAATGAGTATTAATTGAGTTTTCTTCTGCTTAAGGTATTATATTCTAATTATATATATACATATTCTTCTTCATATACATATTATTCTTTACTAATGAAGTATTAACTGACTACTTTGATTTTTGTTTCATATATATATATATATGATATATTATACAGGGTTTTATCCCCTATGTTTCTAGACTCCGATAATGGGCACCATTCCCCACCATTCTACAGAGGCTATGTCGTTTTTTATTCCCAATTTTGGAGTAAAACATTCCCAATCTGAATGTATAGCATTAGTTTTTTAATTCTAACTTGGCTTAGTAAGGTGTTTTTGAAATGAAACTGAAAATTCCCAATTTCTGATAAAACAACATTAAAATTCCCAATTTCAAAGCCATGGGTGTCAAGTCAAATTTTAGAAATAAAACCCTGTTATATAGTCACACCTGTATATAACAGCCTTTCATGGAACCTGGCAAAAGTGGTTGTAGTGGGCAGGTTGCTGTTATATACAGGTAAACAAACATAGACAGATGGACACCTGTTTTAATTAGCCAACATACATAAAAGTAACAACAGTCATTATTATATTGCCAACGGACATTACAGTATAAATATATGTATTGTTCACCTTTTGAATCTTTATTTGACATGTACATTTAAGTAACTCAGTTATTATTTAAAAGGACTATTCTGATTTTTCAGGCCTTAGCTATAGACAGACTTCTGTTTCTCCCTCCCCCCCCCCTCCCAAATAATAACATATCCTACTTTTTTTTCTGTTTTTTAAAACACTATCTATCTTAACATGTTTTAAATATAAAGCATTATGCAAATAAATACATTTGCAATGACCTTTGGCCAAATTATTTCAATTTTTTTTTGACCTTTGGAAAAAATAATCAATTTGTACAAAATTATTTTAAACAGAAATTGATACTCGAGATACTACAAAACATTATGATGACCAGGACCCCATTCCACGAAGCAATCTTAGTGTTAAGATCAACTTAAGTGCATAGAGTAGCTATGTGCTTACGGTAATCTTAGGGCTAAGATTGTTTCATGGAAGGAGGCCCATGCAGAGGCCTAATTCAAAAGCTCTCTTAGGCTCTGCTAGACAACAAAGCATCCTCTTTGCAAGTCTTTTAGCATTGCACTGCGATATCGCAAAGTTGCGAGAGTTTAGTGAATTAGGCCCCAGAAATGCATTGATTGTAGAGATATTCATGTTCTTAGCAAGCAAACGTAAGTAAATTGTAGTTTTAATAATGTAAAAATATATCTTTTGCCAAAAACATTTTGAAATACTTGTGTATAGCTTCCAACTCAGGAGAGTCCTGTTAAAGAAAAAGACCCTAGTTTTTAAACACTACAGCATGTTTTTCACTATTAGAGCCGTTTATTACCCATATGGGCAGTGAGATGTGGGTGAATATATTTTCTATCTTTATCTAGGGAAAGATAGCTTTTCTAGGAAAAGATAGAAGCTATCTCTCCCCGCTGACGTCATGACGTTAGTTTCGTGACGTCATCGGTTTCCTCGACTGTCAAGTCTCTCGTTGATGAGACATTTGATTTGTGTGCCTAAAGATAGCTTTTGATGTCATTGCTTTTCTTTCGTGATGTCATCAGTTTTCTCAGACTTTCACGTCATGTATATTATATAGTTTGTGTCATGTAGGAAGTTTAAAGTTTAAGTTTCTAAACTATTTACACTATTGGTAATAAATACAATAACCCACTCGATGCTCGGAATTACTCATTATCTGTCCTTCTGGAAATTAATGTTGTCAGTCACAAGCTTAAGCTAAAGCATTATGCAAATAAATACATTTGCAATGATCTTTGGCCAAATTATTTCAAAATTGGTTTGACCTTCGAAAAAAACAAATAATCGGGACAAATAATCTGTAATTCCTCGTAAATCATAAGTTATTGTCTATTTATGATCACTGAAATCAAACATTACTTATATTTTATTGTTTAGATGATCTATTTCAGTACAACCAAAGTCATTCTGGTATTTCTAATACCACAAAATGCATTTTTCATATTTTTAAAAACACACGTGCGTCTGAGAAGTAACAGTTATGGAGTCGAGTTTTAATCTATTTTTAATGACATTTCATCATTTTAACTTCACAGACTCTTGTTTCACTCTTGTGTAATGTTATTCAAATGTGTTACATTTTTGTAACTTAACCAAACTTAGTGTCCATTTTTACGGGTTGAAACTAGGATCTGCGCCTTTAAGGGAAATAGTAAACTGATTTTTGTGTTTCAATATGTGGTATTGGTACACGCGTAATACTACTGTATGTAGTTTGTGTTATGCAATGGTTGAATTAACAAACATCATTGATTGTTGCCACAACCTGCTGACATAACCTCATGGGTATTGGCTAACTGCCACCTTGGATAACAGTGCTGTGTCATTTAGGTCTAAATGACCCACCATACTTCGAAAAAGAAAAGAAAAAAAGAAAAAAAAAGTCAGATCAAACAATGGTTTCAAGACAGTTTAGTTACCTTCATATAAGTACTGAGGGCTGAAGTTGATAGAATGCCTAGCATAAGCTAAAAAAAAGGAAAGGAATGTTTGATTAACGAAACCTCAGCACATTTTTAATTATAGCTATTTGCAGAGCTGGTGTTGTTTGTGGTTAAGACATCGGACATAAGGCTGGTAGGTACAGGGTTCACAGCCCAGTACCGACTCCCACCCAGAGCGAGTTTTAATGACTCAATGGGTAGGTGGGGGTGGGACGTAGCCCAGTGGTAAGGCACTTGCTTGATGCACGGTTGGTCTGGGATCGATCCCCGTCAGTGGGCCCATTGGGCTATATCTCACTCCAGCCAGTGCACCACGACTGGTACATTAAAGGCCATGGTATGTGCTATCCTGTCTATGGGATGGTGCATATAAAATTGAAAAAAGTAGCCCATGAAGTGGCGACAGCGTTTCCTCTCTCAATATCTGTGTGATCCTTAACCATAAGTCCGACGCCATATAACCATAAATAAGATGTGTTGAGTGCGTCGCTAAATAAACCATGTCCTTCAGTGGCTAGGTGTAAGGCCACTACACCCTCTTCTCTCTCACTAACCACTAACAACTAACCCGCTGTCCTGGACAGACAGTCCAGATAGCTGAGGTGTGTGTCCAGGACAGTGTACTTGAACCTTAGTTGGTTATAAGTGCAAAAATAAGTTGAAATGAAATTAAATCATTCCCCTGATGTATATTTGTTTATTTAAGTCGAGATCTACTGTTGCATGCAATAAGTAGGTCTTGTGAGTCCGTGTGTGGGATAATATACAGACCTGACAAACATGTTAAATCTTGAGATTAACTACAGTGAAACCCCTCTAAACCGGACACCCTTGGGACCAAGTAAAAAATCTAGTTTTAAGAGGTATCCTGTTTAGAGAGGTTCTCTTCTGCACAGATATTTAAAAAGGGACCATGAAAAATGTCCGGTTTTGAGGGAATTCCCGTTTACCAAGGGTCCGGTCTTGAGAAGTTTCACTGTATTTCAAACTGCATGATGACCCTAGTTTACGAGACATTTATCTTTGTTTGAATAAAATTAATTTTTAATTACTAGAGAACAACAACCATACAGAAACACCATTGATTTATGTAATTAAAACGTTGTAACCATGCACATGTAAGTAATGTGGATTTTACTTGTAACAAAGTGTAATTAAAAATTATTATACGAGCTATTGTGTCGTACTGATTTTACAAAAAATGAGTGTTAGGATTTTTGTATTGCCCGAGCGAGAGCAATGATTATACATGAATCCTAGCTGACACAAGTTTCGTAAAATTAGTATAACCCACACGTGTGTGTAATAATTTCTTTATTTTATATCCATATTATTATTGTTATTTTCTTATGAATAAGAATTAAGGGCCGATGTTATGACATTGCTTATTACCATAGGCACTTGATGACAGGATAATTTTATTATTCTCAATATACTCTTTTTTTACTTATTATACACAAAAACTTACAGGCGATTCAAATTGAATATAACGCCATCCCATTGGTCCAGCCATAGCAATGGGAGTTTGTTCAAATCCTCGATAAATGTAAAAATTACGTCGTCAGGGAACGTCATATCTGATGACGTCATTTTATATTGGTAATTTGTCTTATTCAGCGTTATTGTTTTTAACCCCCAAAAATAATTCAAAATAAAATATGACCTTTTAGTCTTATTATTAGTAAGTATGTTTCAAATTTAATTATAAGTATTGTCTGTTATTTTTTTACATTCATCTGGGTATATATAAAAAAAATCATCCGTAAACCCTGATGAACATAAACAAAATAACAGACAATCCTTAAATATATTTTTAAAAAGTAAATTTTAACTTACAGGAAAAAACTGAATGCTTTTAAATATATGTGCATTTCTTTTGTTGCACAGTATATAATACGGGTCAACAGCTTTAACAATGGCTGTCATCTCTGCATGGGAGAATCTGTTAAACTGCTATAACCTTCGAACAACACCAGCCATGCCTATAGATTTCTGTATTCTCAAACAGTCCACCCTCCACTGGTCACATTCAGTCAGTATATACACTACATTTTACTTGTGTGGACAACGTGCTATCAATATTTAGAAAGAATTTCCAAATAGCAGAAATTATAATGACCAGTTGTTTAGAATATAGACCCACCTGAATATGACTCCCAACTTCTTTTGAATTAATTAAGTTATTCGAGATTATCAAAAGAACTGATTAATATGTTCTGTTGTATGTTAGAAGTTGTTAAATAGTAATCAAGCGGTAGTTTTATAAAGTTATTCTTTTAAATATGTTATTCTTATGAATAATTCTCTATTAATGAAAGGGGCCAGTGGTAAAGCATTCACTTGATGCGCGGTCGGTCTAGGATCGATCCCCATTGATGGACCCATTGGGCTATTTCTCGTTCCAGCCAGTGCTCCACAACTGGTGTAACAAAGGCCATGGTATGTACTATCCTGTCTGTGGGATAGTGCATATAAAAGATCCCTTGCTGCTAATCAAAAAGAGTAGCTCATGAAGTGGCGACAGCAGGTTTCCTCTCTCAATATCTGTGATGTACTTAACCATATGTCTGACGCCATATAACTGTAAATAAAATGTGTTGAGTACGTCGTTAAATAAAACATTTCCTTCCTTCCTTCATACAACTCAATTGCAGTCATGTACAACTCCTATACAACAGTAGTTTTAGCTGATTAAAAAAACTAAATCTGGTCCTAATATTTGTTGCTAGTCTAGCACTAGTTACAACTCTACCTAACTTCCAGTTGTCCAACTGTCATATGTGTTGATAGTATAGGAACCTGATTTGTCTTAGACACATATGACTACATATTTGGCTGGATTTACAAAACCTGTAAAAATCTGGTCCTAATATTTGTTGCTAGTCTAGCACTAGTTACAACTCTACCTAACTTTCAATTGTCCAACTGTCATATGTGTTGATAGTATTGGAACCTGTTTTGTCTCAGACACATATAACTACATACTGGGTCAGATTTACAAAACCTGTAAAAATCTGGTCCTAATATCTGTTGCTAGTCTAGCACTAGTTACAACTCTACCTAACTCCCAGTTGTCAAACTGTCATATGTGTTGATAGTATTGGAGCCTGTTTTGTCTTAGACACATATAACTATATACTGGGTCGGATTTACAAAACCTGTAAAAATCTGGTCCTAATATTTGTTGCTAGTCTAGCACTAGTTACAACTCTACCTAACTCCCAGTTGTCCAACTGTCATATGTGTTGATAGTATTGGAACCTGATTTGTCTTACACACATATAACTACATATTTGGCTGGATTTACAAAACCTGTAAAAATCTGGTCATAATATTTGTTGCTAGTCTAGCACTAGTTACAACTCTACCTAACTCCCAGTTGTCCAACTGTCATATGTGTTGATAGTATAGGAACCTGATTTGTCTTAGTCACATATGACTACATATTTGGCTGGATTTACAAAACCTGTAAAAATCTGGTCCTAATATTTGTTGCTAGTCTAGCACTAGTTACAACTCTACCTAACTCCCAGTTGTCCAACTGTCATATGTGTTGATAGTATAGGAACCTGATTTGTCTTAGACACATATGACTACATATTTGGCTGGATTTACAAAACCTGTAAAAATCTGGTCCTAATATTTGTTGCTAGTCTAGCACTAGTTACAACTCTACCTAACTTCCAGTTGTCCAACTGTCATATGTGTTGATAGTATAGGAACCTGATTTGTCTTAGACACATATGACTACATATTTGGCTGGATTTACAAAACCTGTAAAAATCTGGTCCTAATATTTGTTGCTAGTCTAGCACTAGTTACAACTCTACCTAACTCCCAGTTGTCCAACTGTCATATGTGTTGATAGTATAGGAACCTGATTTGTCTTAGACACATATGACTACATATTTGGCTGGATTTACAAAACCTGTAAAAATCTGGTCCTAATATTTGTTGCTAGTCTAGCACTAGTTACAACTCTACCTAACTCCCAGTTGTCCATCTGTCATATGTGTTGATAGTATAGGAACCTGATTTGTCTTAGACACATATGACTACATATTTGGCTGGATTTACAAAACCTGTAAAAATCTGGTCCTAATATTTGTTGCTAGTCTAGCACTAGTTACAACTCTACCTAACTCCCAGTTGTCCAACTGTCATATGTGTTGATAGTATAGGAACCTGATTTGTCTTAGACACATATGACTACATATTTGGCTGGATTTACAAAACTTGTAAAAATCTGGTCCTAATATTTGTTGCTAGTCTAGCACTAGTTACAACTCTACCTAACTTCCAGTTGTCCAACTGTCATATGTGTTGATAGTATAGGAACCTGATTTGTCTTAGACACATATGACTACATATTTGGCTGGATTTACAAAACCTGTAAAAATCTGGTCCTAATATTTGTTGCTAGTCTAGCACTAGTTACAACTCTACCTAACTTCCAGTTGTCCAACTGTCATATGTGTTGATAGTATAGGAACCTGATTTGTCTTAGACACATATGACTACATATTTGGCTGGATTTACAAAACCTGTAAAAATCTGGTCCTAATATTTGTTGCTAGTCTAGCACTAGTTACAACTCTACCTAACTTCCAGTTGTCCAACTGTCATATGTGTTGATAGTATAGGAACCTGATTTGTCTTAGACACATATGACTACATATTTGGCTGGATTTACAAAACCTGTAAAAATCTGGTCCTAATATTTGTTGCTAGTCTAGCACTAGTTACAACTCTACCTAACTCCCAGTTGTCCAACTGTCATATGTGTTGATAGTATAGGAACCTGATTTGTCTTAGACACATATGACTACATATTTGGCTGGATTTACAAAACCTGTAAAAATCTGGTCCTAATATTTGTTGCTAGTCTAGCACTAGTTACAACTCTACCTAACTCCCAGTTGTCCAACTGTCATATGTGTTGATAGTATAGGAACCTGATTTGTCTTAGACACATATGACTACATACTGGGTCGGATTTACAAAACCTGTAAAAATCTGGTCCTAATATTTGTTGCTAGTCTAGCACTAGTTACAACTCTACCTAACTCCCAGTTGTCCAACTGTCATATGTGTTGATAGTATAGGAACCTGATTTGTCTTAGACACATATGACTACATACTGGGTCGGATTTACAAAACCTGTAAAAATCTGGTCCTAATATTTGTTGCTAGTCTAGCACTAGTTACAACTCTACCTAACTCCCAGTTGTCCAACTGTCATATAATCGACCCATGAAAAACTACTTATAAATATTGCAATATTTGTGTTGATAGTATAGGAACCTGATTTGTCTCAGACACATATGACTACATACTGGGTTGGAATTACAAAACCTGTAAAAATCTGGTCCTAATATTTGTTGCTAGTCTAGCACTAGTTACAACTCTACCTAACTTCCAGTTGTCCAACTGTCATATGTGTTGATAGTATAGGAACCTGATTTGTCTCAGACACATATGACTACATATAAAAAATGGGTTGGAATTACAAAACCTGTAAAAATCTGGTCCTAATATTTGTTGCTAGTCTAGCACTAGTTACAACTCTACCTAACTCCCAGTTGTCCAACTGTCATATGTGTTGATAGTATAGGAACCTGATTTGTCTTAGACACATATGACTACATACTGGGTCGGATTTACAAAACCTGTAAAATTCTGGTCCTAATATTTGTTGCTAGTCTAGCACTAGTTACAACTCTACCTAACTCCCAGTTGTCCAACTGTCATATGTGTTGATAGTATAGGAACCTGATTTGTCTCAGACACATATGACTACATACTGGGTCGGAATTACAAAACCTGTAAAAATCTGGTCCTAATATTTGTTGCTAGTCTAGCACTAGTTACAACTCTACCTAACTCCCAGTTGTCCAACTGTCATATGTGTTGATAGTATAGGAACCTGATTTGTCTTAGACACATATAACTATATACTGGGTCGGATTTACAAAACCTGTTTTTCTTAAACGCAGGTGTTTAAGCATTGTCTGGGCTTCTAGAATTTTTATAAAATCCACTAGCCACGGGATCAGTGATTTAAAACATTTACTAGCCACGATTAAAAATTCACTAGCCCTACTTTACTATAAGTTCATACAATTTTACTAAATAATAGTAATAATCAACTATGTCACCGAAAGAGGGAGATAGAGCTTAAAAACACTAACATTGGGGGCTTGGAATGGAGGCAGAATATTCATATTTACAAAATTGACTTAGCTGCAATATTTGATCTTTGCTGTTTTCACTAGCCGTCGGGCACGGCAACAGTAGTTATTTACTAGCCCAACATTGAATATCACTAGCCATGGGACTGGGGCTACCATAATCTAGAAGCCCTGATTGTAAATGAATGTAGTTACACACGTGTAAGACATAAACAGGCTTTGTAAATTTAATTGGCCCATTATGTTTACAATTCTTAAACACCTCGGGTCAGTTGTTCAAACATTGTTAACTTATATATAACCAGTTGTTAACAGAAATTCTCAAAACCAAGGATTCAATCAATACAAATAGTAATTGAAGACGTAATGCGGAAACTTTATTTGGGACAACCAAAGATATCCATACATAATGAAATCTGAAGTTTATTTTGTATTTGTGCAATAATAAAATAATTAAAAGAAAAATATTAGACTAACCCAGGGTTAGCCGTGTATTTAGGAAAAACAGGCTTTATATAAATGTAGCCCTGAATGTGTTTAATGTAAATCTACTGTATTGTGATTTTCATATATGTGCAGTGACAATTTAATACAGATGGATAAACTATTTAATATTTAATACCCTTGGTTTTCAAATATATCCTTCATATTAAATCATTTGGCTAAATCCATATTGACCATTTACCCAGAAGACTATAGTCCGTCCCATCCTCGTATAAAAATGTTTCTGGTAAATAATTTCAGTTTTGTTTGACGTAAGAAGAAAAGTAAAAGTGTTTTGGAAATAACCAAAAAATACTATTTTTGTGTGCAATTTAGTAAACAAACAGCTCAGAAATAAATAATTTGTAGTATATTCCATAGTATGAAAAAGGCATTCCCAGTGGGATGGACTATGGTTTGATATATTGTAAATTTGAACTGCAAACTCTTATAGTTTCACTGGCATATATATATACTCTTCCAAAAAAGAAACGCAAAAGAGTACAAATGGGTTATAACTCCGATTTTATGTTTCCTACCGGTTCATGCTTTGTGAATATAAGGTCATTGCATGTCCCAAACACATTCCCACGGTTACATTCGATAAAACGCAGCTACTGTACAATAAAGTTCCAAAATGTGAATATTCGCAAAAACGCAGCCACGTGCAAACCATGTCACCACTGCACGTGCGTTGTCTGCACGTGCAACATGAACACCGACAGTATAAAAGTGCAGGGTGTTCGCTTGCCTGGCCTCTGTATCTGGCCGACAGTTGACAATCCAGGACATGCCACGTCTCAGTGAACCGCAGAGAAACAATTCCATCGGCCAACTAGACGCAGGCGAATCCAGAACGGCCGTTGCCAGGGTATTCCATGTGTCCTCAAGCACCATCTCCAGACTGTGGGACCGTTACCAGCAACATGGATCAACACGTGACCTCCCTAGATCCGGTCGACCACGGGTCACTACCCCCGGGCAGGACCGCTACATCCGGGTACGCCACCTTCGGGAACGATTGACTACTGCCACCTCCAGAGCCGCAGCAATACCAGGTTTGCGCAGGATATCCGACCAGACCAGACCGTCGGAACCGCCTACGTGAGGTAGGAATTCGTGCCAGACGTCCAGTTCGAGGTGTCATCTTAACACCACAACACCGTCGACTCCGACTGCAGTGGTGCCAGATTCATCGACAATGGCCTCAACTGCGATGGAGACCGGTGTGGTTCAGTGACGAGTCCCGATTTCTGCTCCGACGTCATGATGGAAGATGTCGCGTGTATAGGCGTCGTGGTGAACGTTATGCGGCAAACTGCGTGCAGGAAGTGGACAGATTCGGCGGGGGTAGTGTCATGGTGTGGGCAGCCATCTCACACACTGGCAGAACTGACCTGGTCCACGTGCAGGGCAACCTGAATGCACAGGGCTACATTGACCAGATCCTCCGGCCACACATCGTTCCAGTTATGGCCAACGCCAACGCAGTGTTCCAACATGACAACGCCAGGCCTCACACAGCACGTCTCACAACGGCTTTCCTACAGAACAACAACATTAATGTCCTTCCTTGGCCATCGATATCACCGGATTTAAACCCAATTGAGCATTTATGGGACGAGTTGGACCGACGCCTCCGACAGCGACAACCACAGCCCCAGACCCTGCCCGAGCTGGCAGCAGCCTTGCAGGCCGAGTGGGCCACCATCCCCCGGGACGTCATCCGTACTCTGGTTGCTTCAATGGGCAGGCGGTGCCAGGCAGTTGTCAACACACGCGGAGGCCACACCCGGTATTGACTCCAGATGACCTTGACCTTGGTGGTGTGTCCTATCACTTACTCACAATGGACTAGAGTGAATTGTGAACAATCCTGCAACATTTGGTAATTATCGGACTCACCATTCAATAATTAAATCAATTCTCCAAATGTTACGACAATGTGGTTTTGCGTTTCTTCTTTTGAAGAGTATATATATATATTCAGAGAAAGTTCCTTGAGGGCCATGCATTGTTCTCCAAATCGCACCTTTTCCCCATCAGCATCTTTTATATTTTCATGTCACCCCATAATACAACACCTAGACAGTGTGGTTGGCCCCAATGTCAGTGTCCCCCTCCCCCACACACCCATCCACTCATCCCCCAATATAAAATCCTGGCTACATGGATGCCAATGCTATACCGTAGTTCATTCTTAAAATGTATGATTATGGAATTATTATGAATACATTATATTTACTGATTTTTCCACTCTCACTTTTATATGGTAATTAAGTTTAGTTTTACTGGTTGCTATACTTTGTAGTTTTAATACCATAGATGTGTACTGTTTTGGCTTAGTAACTAGGCTTAGTAAATACACGGTCAATAGCCTTGCTGTTCAGTGTACAATGAATGCCTTAACTAGTCACTAATAACCACTTGTGGGCTTATATTTATATATATATATATATATTAACAAATGTTTATACAGGACTCTGCAGTGTTTGTTTTGATCTGTTTTCTTAATAGGAATGAAGTTCCATGGAGATGGAACACCCTACAGATGAAAGTTAAAGTTAAAGTTTAACAACACCACTAGAGCACATTGAGTTTTTAATCATTGGCAATTGGATGTCAGACATTTGATAATCTATATAGATGAAGTTTGACAAGTCCATTACAAAAGCAGTCTTTTTTTATGTTGAAATAGAGAAGGAAGTTTTTTTTTTATTGAAGATAAATTAATCTGCATATAGATTAACCCCCCCCCCCCACCCACCCATCACCTTATATGCAAACATTTCATTTTACAAACCTGATAGATATAAAGTAAAGTTTGTTTTATTTAACGACGCCGCTAGAGCACATTGATTTTTTATCTTATCATCGGCTATTGGACGTCAAACATATGGTCATTCTGACACTGTTTTTAGAGGAAACCCGCTGTCGCCACATAGGCTACTCTTTTTATGACAGGCAGCAAGGGATCTTTTATTTGCGCTTCCCACAGGCAGGATAGCACAAACCATGGCCTTTGTTGAACCAGTTATGGATCACTGGTCAGTGCAAGTGGTTTACACCTACCCATTGAGCCTTGCGGTGCACTCACTCAGGGTTTGGAGTCGGTATCTCGATTAAAAATCCCATGTCTCGACTGGGATCCGAACCCAGTACCTACCAGCCTGTAGACCGATGGCCTGCCACGACGCCACTGAGGCCGGTTGATAGATATAGAATTTTTTTATATGTATTCATAAATATGGGTGTGTTTATATATTCTTTCAATTTTATTTTATTACATGTATATTTTTAAGGTTTTCATCTTGATTCTTTTTTTTCAGTTAACTGTATTGTACAAATATTTCACTAAACTAAACATGCCTTTGTTTATATATCCATCCAGTTATATATATATGGATATATAATATTTATAATATATTTTTATTATTATTTATTTTTTTAGCTCTTTATGATTAATCTTTGTATTATACACAGAAACATTTCAGTAAACTATAAATATGGGTATCTTTATATATTTATACAATGTATGTGAAGTTCTGTATTTATTACATACCTTCTTTTATGTTTTACAGAAACGGTTTTTAATTTAACGTCATAACCACTTTGTTAAATCTATGATCAAAACTCCTTTCATGGATTTACTTAATGTTAAGAATCATGCTCTGCAGCAGCCTTGTGTAATGTTTCAAATACGATGTGACATCGTTTGTAAATCTCATATGACGTCAGTAAATAAAAGGTGCTAACTGCAGTAAAAAGAAAAAGGGAATTCCCCATTTAAAAGTTCCAGTCCAGATTGCACATACATGTATGTGCAAAACAAAATAAATTTATCACACGGTTTCAAAATGTCTTTATCACTATAGTAAGATTGAATAGGTATGTAATATACATGTGTGTGTGTGTGTGTGTATATATATATATATATATATATATATATATATATATATATATATATATATATATATATATATGAAGAGTTAGATGCAAAACCCAATAAATCCATTTTAGTAATTTTTGCCAAAAGAGGGTTTTTTGTTACATGTGTATGCTTTCTAAGTAAAACATATTAAGTCCACAATGGGTGATTTTAGCTTTCTAAGTAAAACATACTAAGTCCACATTGGGTGATTTTAAGTTGAAATAAGTAGAGTAAATAAATAACATAATTTTTAAAAACGAATATGAAAATCACAACATAATGCGTTGAACTGACTAATGATAGTAGAAGTCAGTTTTTGGATAAAATGGCATTTGTCGGTTTTGCGCCTGAACTCGTCATATATATATTTTTGCAGTTATGAGTCTTTTTCAGTTAATTGTATTATACAGATACATATTTCAGTAATTTAAATGTACTGTAAATATTTACAGTCAAAAGCTTGTAGCATCTTGAAGCTGTATTAATATATTAGGAGAGTTTCTGTTTAAAATATTCTGTTGAGATAAAATATTTAAATTTCATAAAAATTCCAATCAGAAATGTGTGAAGGGCAAGTAGTACATTATTCCGTGCTTATCAATGAGTTATAATCATATCTCACTTTACATTTTTAATATTATTATGAAACTGTATATTTCGCATTCAACACAAAAGATAATTCAACACCAATCTATTCAGCGTCACATTCAAATAAATGAGCTCCGTGGTGAAAAATAACAAACACTGTATCCCATACATGAGATACACTCCGTCGTTTAAGTGTGAGTATATTGAATTCTGTGTATTCTCTTATTCCAATGACTTGTGTTATTGTTACCTTCGCACAGCCCTACCTGGTGACATTGAATTTGACAGGTGAGGCAAGTAATGCATAAATACGTGTATCCGTTATGAATTACAGCTTTACTGGGATTAGATACGGAGTCAATTAACAAAGGCTGGGACAGAATGTAATATTTCTTGTATGTGTATGTGTAGTGTTATTAAAGCTGATAGGTTACAGGTTACCTGCATGGGGTCACACCTTTAATGAAAGAGGTATGACCTGAATTAAAGAAACCGTGTAGATTAATACGTCTTTCATTCTTACTGATGTTACTAAGTTACTTAAGGATTGTCTGTTATTTCTTTTAAAGCTGATAGGTTACAGGTTACCTGCATGGGGTATCACCTTTAATTAAAGAGCCATGGTTTGAATTAAAGAAACTGTGTAGATTCATTCGTGTTTCATTCTTACTAATGTTACCAAGTTATTTAAAGATTGTCTGTTATTTCTTTTATGTGTAGTGTTATTAAAACTGACAGGATATAGGTTACCTGCATGGGGTATCACCTTTAATTAAAGAGGTATGATCTGAATTAAAGAAACTAGATTTATTCATGTGTTATTCTTACTAATGTTACTAAGTTATTTAAAGATTGTCTGTTATTTCTTTTATGTGTAGTGTTATTAAAACTGATAGGTTACAGGTTACCTACATGGGGTATCACCTTTAATTAAATAGCCATATGGCTTGAATTAAAGAAACCATGTAGATTTATTCATGTTTCGTTCTTACTAATGTTAATAAGCTATTTAAAGATTGCCTGTTATTTCTGTTACATTCGTTAGGGCATGAAAAAAAAAATCATTTGCCAACTGTGTGAATCGGCAAAGCTGTTTACATATAAGTTTGCAGATGTTTTTTTTTTTATTCATACCCAGTTGAACATAAAAGAAATAACAGACAATCCTTGTTATAATTAAATCTGAAACAAACTTACTAACAGTTAATGACACTAAAAGTTTTTTACATGTACTTTATTCTTCTTCTTATTATTATTATTCTAAACAATAACGCTCAATGAGACAAATTACCAATATAAAGTGATGTAATGAGATATGACATTCTCTGCATGATTACATTCTTCGAGCAATTAATTAACAAACTTGCATTGCTATGGCTGCACCAATTGGATGATGTTAAATTGTGATGAATGTAATGGAAATTTAAATTATTAACTCTCATTGTGACAAAGTACCAACATAAAGTGATTTCATGAGATATGACATTCCCTGGCAAATGGGAGTGGTACTTAGCCCTGTGGTAAAGCGTTCGCTTGATGTGCAGTTGGTCTAAGATCAGTCCACATTGGTGGGCCCATATTTCTCATTCCAGCCAGTGCACCATGACTGGTATATCAAAGGCTGTGGTGTGTGTGCTATCCTGTCTGTGTGATGGTGCATATAAAAGATCCCTTGCTACTAATGGAAAAACAAATATCCGTTTTCCTCTTTAAGACTATATATAAAAATTACCAAATGTTTGACATTCAATAGCCGATGATGAATAAATGAATGTGCCCTATAGTGGTGTCATTAAACAAAACAAACTTTAACTTTATCTCACAAACTGTAAGCCATAGATCAGTGAAACTTGGTTTATAGTTGCACATATGGATGTTCATCATGATGCACCATGACCATAGCTAGCAGGCAGTTGCCCCCCCCTCCCCCCCCCCCCCCCCCCCCCGAATTTTTACTTCTTATTGATTTGAAGGTTTTAAGTATGTAACGTCCCTGGACATCCAATAGCCGCTGATTAATTAATCAATGTTCTCTAGTGGTGTCGTTAAACAAATAAACTTTAACTTTGTAACTGAAATGGCTGCAAAATGGTACATGTATTTTGGAGCCTCTAGATTCAAAATTTCCCAGCAGTCTCATTTGTTCCAAAAATTCATCTGCCCTTCACCCCTAACTAAAACAAATCCTAGCTATGACCCTATGCACTGAAAAGGTTAGTGGTAGTTGAGATAATTAATTCCACAGAATTCTTGGGTTTTTTTCGTTCCATCCAATGCACCATGACTGGTACATCATAGGTCGTGGTATGTGCTATCCTGTCTATGGGATGGTACATATAAAAGATCCCTTGCTGCCAATCGAAAAGAGTAGCCCATGAAGTGGCGACAGTGGGTTTCCTCCTTCAATATATGTGTGGTCCTTAACCATATGTCTGACACCATACAACCGTAAATAAAATGTGTTGAGTGCGTCGTTAAATAAAACATTTCCTTCCTTCATTCTGACGAGTGTGAAAAACAGCGCATGTTACACTCAACAAACGGTGCATGTAAAATAGATGGGTATATTTATTTCCACTGTTTACAAAAATCAACAGTTTTCATAGCTCATTTAGCTGATAGGAAGGTCCTTTTATTAAAACAATAAAAATTTAAAACATGGCAGTTGCTTACATGCAGTCGTTAAACTGGTATTTCTTTTTGTTGAACAAATCAGGAAATACTGGTTTAATAGACAATTTTGTAGACGTACCAGTCAAAATCCAATCGGATCTACACTGCCTATTTTATTTATTTTGGAGAGGTGTGCGATTTTCCACTCACCTATAATTTTCAAAAACCAAGGACTGTGAGAGTTAAGGCCAGCTGATGTAATAACTCGTGTGTTCATGTATATTTTGTTGTTTTCAGTGAACCCACCGGAGAGTTACCCAGTCCCACAGTACAGACAAGACATGGAGAAGCCACAGACACCGTCCACGGTCTACGTCCACCAGACGAGAGGGATGCCTCTAGGAGAACGCAGGACGTAAGAACTTTTATTACCCATATGGTTAAAAATATCTTGGTACTGGCATAGGAAGCAGTGGTGGTGGGAAAGGGCATCATGTTCCCCCCCCCTTTTCAGATATTTTGCTTTATATTTGCTTTATAATAGTGTAAAAGTGTGTAAATATAAAAGTGTGCCCCCCCCCCCCCCCATCTTTTTGGCACCTTCCTATGCCACTGGTACATATCAAGTGATACGTCCCACTAGAACGCCATGAGAGATATAAGACTTCAACATCACATCATAGCATCATCGATTGGTGCACTACAGGAACGTCAGCCAAACAAGCTGAGTGATATAAATTAAGGTTGATTATGGGTAATAAATAGAATATTAAATGAGCTTTCATGTTGTATCATGTTTATGTCCCTCTTGAAATAATTTTCATTGTCACTCGAGTGCTAAAGCTTGTAACAATTGAAAATTATTTCATTTGGAACATAAACATGATATGAACTGGAAGCTTGTTTAATATTCTATAATTATTGTGTTCAGTGGATGATAAATCTAACTGTAGTCGTGCATTACGGTAATTTATTACATACTATTCAATCTTACTATAGTGATAAAGACATTTTCAAACTGTGTAATAAATTTATTTTGTATTACACATATGTGCAATCTGGACCGAATCTTTTAAATGGGGAATTCCCTTTTTATTTTTACTGCAGTTAGTGCCTTTTATTTACTGACGTCATATAGGATTTACAAATTACATCACATCGTATTTGAAACATTACACAAAGCTGCTGCAGTGTATGATTATTAATGTTAAGCAAATCCATGGAAGGAGTTTTGATCATAGATTTAACAAAGTGTTGTATAAGAAACCATTTTTGTAAAACATAAAAGAAGGTATATAATAAATACAGAACTTCACATACGTTATTTTCGCTTCCTATTTATTGCACTCGTTTATTTTGCGAAAGAACATACCACTCGACCGCTACGTGGTCTTGTGGTATATATTCTTGCACAAAATAAACTTGTGCAATAAATAGGAAGTGAAAACAACATATGTGAAGTTCTGTATATGTATGAAACACTCCAAACTCTCATATGAAATATAAAATGGAAGCTTGTTTAATATCCTATATTTATTATCCACATAGTTCAAGATATTCAGGGAAATATAACCAGTATGACCCACGTGTGTCATAATGATTTCACGTGACCAATGAATGATATCATAACATAATGATATCATAACATAATGTGGCTTTCCAGTCATAGCTCTGTGTAATATCTCTTACCAAAATAACATTATTTCATCATCTCCTTCTGGGTACGTTTGAAATATTTCTACACTGTCCTTGTTAGCCTATAAAAAATAATATTATGGATAATGTAGATAATAAAGAAATTATTACACTCACGTGTGAATTGTACTGATGTTATGAAACTCGTGTCAGGATTCATGTATTACCCTCACTCTGACTCGTGCAATACAAGAATCCTGACACGCGTTACGTGAAATCAGTACGACACACAAGCTCGTATAATAATTTTTATATATACATGTACCTTCTCGTGTTGACTCATAATTTACTTCCACTGACTCACACTTTAAAAAAAAATTATGGTGTCACAGCTGACTTGCATTTTTAACATTCTAGTACATGCAGTGAAAATTGCCAATACATTGTATTTATAAGAAAAACACCAGTGTTCGACAAATGTTTCAGAAAGTCACTAGCCCTCACAGATGCTTTGGCTAGTGACTGATGTTTTATAGTAATATAGTTGATAATTTTCACTAGCCTAGACAAGAAATTCACTAGCCGAGACCAAGTGCTAGTAGATTTGTCAAACCTAATATTAATATACATGTATGTGCTATCCTGTCTGTGGGATGGTGCATATAAAAGACCCTTTGCTACTAATGGAAATATGTATCCAGTTTCCACTCAAAGACACTGTCAGAATTATTTAGACCGGCCTCGGTGGTGTCGTGGTAGGCCATCTGTCTACAGGCTGGTAGGTACTGGGTTCGGATCCCAGTCGAGGCATGGGATTTTTAATCCAGATATTGACTCCAAACCCTGAGTGAGTTCTCCGCAAGGCTCAATGGGTAGGTGTAAACCACTTGCACCGACCAGTGATCCATAACTGGTTCAACAAAGGCCATGGTTTGTGCTATCCTGCCTGTGGGAAGCGCAAATAAAAGATCCCTTGCTGCTAATCGGAAGAGTAGCCCATGTAGTGGCGACAGCGGGTTCCCTCTCAATATCTGTGTGGTCCTTAACCATATGTCTGACGCCATATAACCGTAAATAAAATGTGTTGAGTGCGTCGTTAAATAAAACATTTCTTTCTTTCTTTCTGTCAGAATGACTTAATGTTTGATTTTGATCAGTAACTGATGATTAATAAATCAATGTATGCTAATGGTGTGGCCAAACAAAACAAACTTTTTAACTGTTACTATGGCAACAAATGCAGGACATTCTCTTTGATGTTTGACCTGTGTTTAACACTTTTTGTTCCACACCTGGTGCAAGTTCATAAGCATATAGGCTTCGATTTTTGAAGCGGGGTAGACCGTTTTTTTGCCAGAATTAAACAAAAATGCCAGAATCTGGATATCAGCGTGCTTCAACCGTAATTGGATATAAGTATGAAAATAAATTGAAATGAAATGAAATGTTCAGTAGTGATATGTCAACAACATTTATTCATATATGCATTAGTACCAAACAGCTATATAGGATTAACATTTTTACATCGATTACAGCTAAGTTTGCAGGTATCAGGTTATTACATTTTGTCCAAATATCTCTATAAATGTTTGCCTGAATTTGAGATTTTGCTCCAGCACTAGGGACTCCAATGCAGGGCTTCTAGATTATGGTAGCCCCACTCCCATGGCTTGTGATATTCAATGTTGGGCTAGTAAATAACTACTATTACCATGCCTGACAGGGCTTCTAGATTATGGTAGCCCTACTCCCATGGCTAGTGATATTCAATGTTGGGCTAGTAAATAACTACTATTGCCATGCCCGATGGCTTGTGAAATTTTTTTTAGTCTAATGTTGCAGTTGTTTTATTTTGTAAATGTAAATATCCTGACCCAACCCCAACCCTCAATGTTAGTGTAAGCTCTTTCTCTCTCTTTAATATAACAGATCTGATTATTATTATTATTTAGTAAAATTGTATTAACTTAAAGTAATGTAGGGCTAGTTAATTTTTAATCATGGCTAGTACATTTTCAAAATCACTGATCCCATGGCTAGTGGATTTTTAAAAAAGCCTAGAAGTCCTGGCTCTGGCACTCGCCAAATTTGCCAATTTCAAAGACAATTGGCGAATTGTATTTTAATTTGGTGAAATAATTTTATGAAATAATTGATATTTTGTTAGAAAATATCTACGTTTCTGCCATTTTTCAAGTTTAGTAGATAATTTGGCGAAATTTTCTGCTGACCCAGAACTAGCCCTGAGGTCTATGTTCGGGGGTTACATGGCACAGTATTTCACGAGAACCGTTGTTCTGTTTGCGTGTCGGTTATGCAACTTTAAAATCACGAGAACCGCCAATCGGTTACGTGGTGAACAATTACATTCTAAAATTAAAAGAACCATATATCAGTAATGGAAGTGAAAATCAGTTTATGTTTTTAAATACATTTGAACCACCAATGTAGCACAGAACCGTAGTTCAAGTGCTTTAGGATTAGGTTGGCCTAACTCATCAGCTATGAGAACTATATTCATGTAACCGAACTGGTTACCTAAGATTTTGAAATATTGTCCCCTAGGTTAGGGTTAAGAGTTAGTCGAGGGAACATAGAGCTGAGACAACATAGACATCACTCTGCTAAAGCAATATATCAACATGAAAGTCATACCTGATCTGTAATAGTCTAATATACATGATATGGCTATACGTAATATTTTAGTTCAACATCTTGAAAAAAATTTCTTCTTTCTTATAAGTTTATGGGCTAAAACTCTGTCAAAAATGGATAAATCGATATGAAAGTCACACCTGATCTGTAATAGTCTAATATACATGATATGGCTATACGCAATATTTTAGCTCAACATCTTGAAACAATTTTCTTCTTTCTTATAAGTTTATGGGCTAAAACTCTGTCAAAAATGGATAAATCGATATGAAAGTCACACCTGATCTGTAATAGTCTAATATACATGATATGGCTATACGCAATATTTTAGCTCAACATCTTGAAACAATTTTCTTCTTTCTTATAAGTTTATGGGCTAAAACTCTGTCAAAAATGGATAAATCGATATGAAAGTCACACCTGATCTGTAATTGTACATAATAAAACTATATGAAAATTTCAGCTCAATATCTTGAGGTATTGTGAAAAAGTGAAGAAAAAAACCCTATGAGAGACAGATGGACAGACGAAAAGTATAGTCACCTGAAGAATTCCATACTTTGCCTCCATTAAATGTGTATTAAATAAACATAATAACTCAATATTGTATCAAGCACAACAAATGAGGTAGAACTTGCCAAAGTACGTACACGTACATACATTATTAGATCTATAACTTTGACGGGACGTTATCCAACTCCCTGGTGGTGCATTTTCTGTGGATCCAAAATGGCAGACATTTGTATGTATTTACAAACAAAATGTAAAGTAAAGTTTGTTTTATTTAATGACACCACTAGAGCACATTGATTTTTAATCTTATCGGCTATTGGACGTCAAACATATGGTCATTCTGACGCTGTTTTTTAGAGGAAACCCGCTGTCGCCACATAGGCTACTCTTTTACGACAGGCAGCAAGGGATCTTTTATTTGCGCTTCCCACAGGCAGGATAGCACAAACCACGGCCTTTGTTGAACCAGTTATGGATCACTGGTCGGTGCAAGTGGTTTACACCTACCCATTGAGCCTTGCGGAGCACTCGCTCAGGGTTTGGAGTCGGTATCTGGATTAAAAATCCCATGCCTCGACTGGGATCCGAACCCAGTACCTACCAGCCTGTAGACCGATGGCCTGCCACGACGCCACCGAGGCCGGTCCATTGGACATAAGGCTGGTATATGTATAGGGTTTGCAACCTGGTACCAGCTTCAACCCAGAGCGAGTTTTAACTACTCAGTGGGTAGGTGTAAGACCACTACACCCTCTTCTCTCTCACTAGCCACTAACCACTAACAAAACCCATTGTCCTGGACAGACAGCCCAGATAGCTGAGGTGTGTTCCCAGGACAACGTGCTTGAACCTTAATTGGATATGGTCACGAAAATAAGTTGAAATGAAATGGCTAATTATTACATTCATCAAATATTCTGATTACCATAAGCAAATTGACTTTCATTATGTATTATAGTTGGTAGCAGATAGAACATGTATCTGATGCTGTGAGAGAGAAAAAAGTTGTTACATTTTAGTGTTTTCCCTATCATTTGTTAACATGGTGCGGCACCATGCCTTAATAGTCTAGCGCCATCTTGCCATGAGATTAAACAAGCCTTTTTCTTTAATTAACTACATGTGCATTTGTTTTGAAATGTTATTTATTTGGCTCATTTTTCAAAGTACCGGTAAAACAATAATATAAATAAAATAATATTTAATGTATTAAATTACATAATTAATTATAATTATTTAATTTCAAAGGGTGATGAAAATTAAATTATATAATTAATTATGGTTATTTAATTTCAAAGGGTGAGGGGATTAAATTATGTAATTAATTATGGTTATTTAATTTCAAATGATGATGGGGATTAAATTATACAATTATGGATATTTAATATCAAACGATGATGGGTGTTAAATTATATCATTAATTGTGGTTAATTTCAAAGGGTGATGGGGATTAAATTGTACAATTAATTATTGTTAATTATATGAATATTTAAATGCATAGGGTGATGGGGATAACCGAAAACGCAAGTTCACGGAGCAGGATGTGACCCCACGTGGAGAACTGAAATACAGGGACCCAATGGTAAGTGGTTTTATAATTAATTACTGAACTGTCTCAAATGACAGAGGTAGAGCTCCTACGACCATATATCACTGTATATTAGCCGACTGTTAAAGTATCTAAATACTACAGATGTATTTACGTATACATAATATATGCATTGCATGCCTCTGAAAATTGCGAGAGCAATCATTTTGTTCGCGCATTGCTCGCACAAATCTAATTTGCGTAACCTATTTTTTGTTCGCGCAAAATTTGAAACACCTTTTATTTGGATATAACGGGTTAAGTAAAAAGAATATGGGTTACCTGGATTTATTTCTGCGTAACCGATAAATGGGTCACGCATATTTTCAATACTCGGAAGCCTGTATTGTAATGTATTTATGTGTGGGACATGCTATGAAATGATCGGCAGTCCAAATAAACATACTCGTATTCGTAAATACAATGTACCATCCTGGAAGGGGGTTGGGGGGGGGTGGGGGGGTTCCAGTCAGTACATGAAGGCAACCAAAAAATGTCTTTAAAAATAATTGTGGCAGTACGGATACATAACACTGATGAAAATCTGCCTTCCATACCAATTAGATTTGAAAGATTAATATATATGTAATTTAACTGGTATTTTAAATACTACGGGGTATTTTTCACTATTAGAGACGTTTTTGATAATTGAAATCCAACATTACTTAGATTTTATTGTTTAGATTGTCCATTTCCATAGAACCGAAGTGTTTCTGGTCATCCTGGTGTTCGTAAAACCAAGAAATGCATTTTTCACATTTTTGAAAATGCATGTATCTCAGATAAGTAATGGCTATTGAGACGAGCTCTAATCTATTTTAAAGGTGCTGGTATATCATAGTTACAATAGCCATATTTCACTATTCTCACATATATTTGTAACGATTAACAAGAAATTAATCTATCCCAGGCACATCAGTAACTCAGATATCGAAATTGTAATTTGCTTATATGTAGTGTAAACAGTAGCATTCATCTACTTGAATGTGTAAAGTTAACATTTCAAAACAAGCCACCATTATCATAATAATTATGCAACATTAAGGTAGTACTTTTAAGATTATTTCTGCATTTCAACCTCACAGACTCTTGTTTCACATTATTGTAACTTTATCCAGATGTGCTATAGTTTTATAGGTTAACCTAACTTGGTGTGCATTTTCACGGGTTGAACCTAGGATTTGTGACTTTCACAGCCTATGTATATAGCAATGTTCTTTTTGTTTTCTACTTCACCTGACCTCAAACAAATGCATATTCGCCTAGGGATAGTAGTCTGGTCCGAACATCCCAACAGCCAATGGGATGGTCTAAAAATCTTCCAATAACTTCCTCCTTTTTCTTTTGCTCTTGTGGTCCATTTTCATTGTGTCAGCCTCTTTATACCAGATATTCAGGGTCATTCTAAGGGATTGGCTTGTTCAGAGAGTTGGCTAATACACAGTGATAGACATTAATTAATAACAAATGTAAACCTGTTTACGTCAAATTCAGGGCTATCTCTTGTCACTTGCCAGATTCATCAAAATAGGCAAATTTTATTTTAATTTGGCAAAACATTTTTCATATAATAATTGATATTTTGTTGGGAAATTACTAGTTTTTTCCAAAAATTTGATGTTCAATAGATAATTTTGCGAACTGTTTTGCTCACCCAGAGATAGCCAAGATAACTCTAAAAAAAATTTGATTAAATAGTTGTCTGCATGAATACAATATTTACATTGAAATTTTAAATGTTTAGATAGCATTTTTAGTTCAGAGATAGCCTTGAAATATTTTTATTAAATAGTCGTCTGCATGAACACAATATGTACAGTGAAATTTTAAATATTTAGATAGCATTTTTAGTTGAGATAGCCCTAAAAGAAATTGATTAAATAGTCATCTGCATGAACATAATATTTTCATTGAAATTTTAAATATTTAGATAGTATTTTTAGTCCAGAGATAGCGCTAAAAATATTTTATTTAATAGTCGTCTGCATGAACATGATATTTGCATTGAAATTTAAAATATTTAGATAGTAGTTTTAGTCATTCCAGTTATTAATTTAGAAAGTTCAAATGAAAATAATTCTGATATTTATTACCCATTAATGTTTGGTTGTTTATTGTGTATATAGCTTCCTGTTAGGCTGTTAAGTGCCTCAAAATGGGAAAAGGTACAGTTTATCTGTGAGAATTTCATATTGAAATAGCTTTACTTTATATATACAGGTGATTTAAACGAGTTTATGAAAATAGTCATTCACCCTTTAAACAAATTTGGATTTCCACTACAATATATGCAACTTACGAAGTTATATGTTTTGTAACAGGCCCAGTATTTAATGGCCATTAAATATGAAAATATATGACATGATTTAAAATTTAAAACCCCCATGTGAAGTGAATTCTGAGTTGCAATAATTTGTTTACCGCGACTATTTCCGTTATCTTGTTATTTCTTTATGATGAATTAAATAAATTTAATAATTATATTGCCTACAACAAGAGGCTTATATAATAAATAATATTAGTATTGCTATTTCAATATTAGCAGTCCTACTTTGATTGAACCTTTTCTATTTTGTTGTGTTTCATGTTGTATACTCAAAGCTCATCAAGTGTATTAAAAACAGACCAGCATGCTTTAATATTAGAATTTTTCCGTCACTTTGTTTTCTTAATAACATAGTACAGCAAATTTGTGTTTGCTTTTGTAACATGTTAGCACATGTTAACCACTTGTTGGATAATCTAACTAGCTACATATTTTCAAAGTTATCTTAGCACTACGATGTCGTAAAACATTCGTAAGCTGTAAAACTGTTAAATTTTTGTATTGATGTTGTTCGATCATCACGTCATTTTTGAATTTACCTTAGTTTAACATCCAATCGTTCGTTCGTTCATCCATTCATACCTCACTCCCTTCCTCCCTCACTCCATCCATGCATTCATCCATCCATCCATTCATCACTCCATCCATCCATCCATCCATCCATCCATTCATCCAACCCTCCATCCATCTATCCATCCATCCATCCATCAGCTATGACGTCGCTTCAACACTTGCTATAGCCTACAACAGTTTTAGTGCTAAAATAGCTTCGAAGATCTGAGCCCTGTTTCTTTAGAATGTTTTGTTTTCTCTTACAGTAACTGTCCTGTGTTTCTATTGTGACGTATTTCTGACTAATCAAACTTTCTCTAAAGCGACAGATTTTAGTTTTTAAACACTACAACATATTTAAATTAGAAGTACACAATGTGTACTTTTTATTAAATTTAGAATATTAATTTTCATTCTCTTATTTAAAGTGGTTCATCATGAACATTGAGGTTTTTGCAATCCTCCAAAATGCATTTTTCATAATTCTAAAACCACACATTCGTGTGTAATCGTTATTGAGACAAGTTCTAGTTATTTTTAGATGATATTTCCCTGTTTATAAACATCACAGACTTTAGCATGTCTCTGTTATAACCTTATTCAAATGTGTGTTGCAGGTTTGTAGATTAACTAAACGTACTGTCCATTTTCAGGGGCTGAAATTAGCTGGGGTTTGCACACTTAACTGACTAAAATGTTATATTAGTGGTAAAAACAGTATTGTGTCTTTATATAACATACATGTGTTTCTTGCTGTCTATTTCTCGCTCCAGCCAGTGCACCACGACTGGTACCTCAAAGGTTGTGGTATGTGCTATCCTGTCTATGGGATGGTACATATAAAAGATCCCTTGCTACTGAGTGAAAAGAGTAGTCCATGAAATGATGACAGCAGGTTTCCTCTCTCAATATCTGTGTGGTCCTTAAGCATATGTCCGACCCCATATAACCGTAAATAAAATGTGTTGACACAGGGAGGAAACCCACTGCATTTTACCATTAGTAGCAAGCGATCTTCTTTATGCACTGGCTAGAATGAGAAATAGCCCAAATAGCCCAACTGCACATCAGGCGAGCGCTTTACTACTGGGCTACATCGACCCCACCCCTTGCTGCTACTAATCACATATACCTTTGTGAAGATATATTATATCTGCATTTATTTTCACCAAAAAATTAGAAAATTTACATCTCAATTTTTTTTTTAATGCTATACATGCAACCCCATTTAGCTGTAGTATCTGTCCATATGAGTAGTATAAGAACCAGTTTACACTAGCCACATGTTCTGCTTGGTACTAATGTCCCAAAAGGTCAATGCTCAATAAAATAACATGGTCAAACTCCAGATAGATGGCTTAATTATTATTGCAATATACAATTTAAGAAATGTTTTAATTACGAGAAGTTAATATGTAAACCACAAGATGTGTCACAACTTTTGTGGGCCGTGATGAATGAACTCTCACCCAAAAAATCTTCTGTGTAGTGAGACCTTAAAATACATGTTGGTGATCCATATTATTTTTCTTCTTCTAACACAACCATTCTTCAGTATCCTTTACATATGACTGGCCTCGGTGGTGTCGTGGTTAGGCCATCGGTCTACAGGCTGGTAGGTACTGGGTTCGGATCCCAGTCGAGGCATGGGATTTTTAATCCAGATACCGACTCCAAACCCTGAGTGAGTGCTCCGCAAGGCTCAATGGGTAGGTGTAAACCACTTGCACCGACCAGTGATCCATAACTGGTTCAACAAAGGCCATGGTTTGTGCTATCCTGCCTGTGGGAAGCGCAAATAAAAGATCCCTTGCTGCTAATCGGAAGAGTAGCCCATGTAATGGCGACAGCGGGTTTCCTCGCAAAATCTGTGTGGTCCTTAACCATATGTCTGACGCCATATAACTGTAAATAAAAATGTGTTGAGTGCGTCATTAAATAAAACATTTCTTTCTTTTTTTTCCTTTACATATGCTGTTATCCTTTACTAATCTACCCGTAAGTCAGAGTTATAAACATTTATTGATTTACCATTACTGTCAAAATACAGGAGTCATTTCCACTTTTCACTTTAAAAATGCATTAAAAAACATGGTGACAGGTCTACATATTTGTTCCATCAATACAGTGGACCGCATAAGACAGTGAAACCCATCTAAATCAGACCCTCTGTAAACCAGAATTAATTCCCTCAAAATTGCATGTTTGTCACAGTCCCTTAATTTATACCATAAATAACAGTAAAGAACGGATGTTATAAATAAACTGAGTACCCCATAATATCAAACTTTTTACCTGGTTCCATGCATGTCCAGTTTAGAGGGGTTTCACAGTACAATGATAGCAAAACCCCATATGCATTTTATGTGTTCAAAACCGCAGCTTTAAACTCATTACATGGTGTATGTTTCATGGATCGATTTCCTTGTCCATTTCATACCATAGTCATTTCATGCCTATAGTTCTTCCCACAGGGAGCGCCATTTTGTTACTATGGTATTTTGTACTACAAGTTTTTTTTATTTCTGAGCCGATTGTTTTCTAAATTGTACACAAAAATAATATTTTTTGGTTATTTCCAAAACACTTTTTCTTTTCTTCTTACTTCAAATTAAACTGAAATTATTTACAAAAAAAACCCCGTTGTTTATGGAGGCTGGGAAGGACTATAGTGTGGTCTCACCAATTTATGTTAATTTTGATGTTACATTGCTTATTTGTGTTGCAGTGATTTGTTTTGTGTCTCACAGAATTGAGTCATTTCAGTGTAGCATGATGGGGCATTAACTCTTCAGCTGTGTATCTTTAATGATGTTGATTGTTTTGTAGAATATATTATTTCTATGATTTTATCTTTATTAAAGGGACATTCCTGAGTTTGCTGCATTGTAAGATGTGTCCGACTAATAAAATATTTCTACGATTAAACTTACAAATTAAATATATTTTCTTGCTTAAAATATCAGTGTCTGTATATTCAATGTGTTTTTGGTTGTCTTAATATTTGTAAGAAGCCCAAACTGGAATTTGTGTTCTAATAATTTCGTACATACCAAAAAAATTTTTTGTTACAAAATAAAATGAAATTTAACCTTGTACAAATATTAGAATGACCAGAAACACATTTAATATACAGCCAATAATATTTTATGCAGAAAAATATATTTGAGATGTAATTACAACCGTTAAAAAGTCTCTGTTAGTCGATAACATCTTAAAACTTGCAGCAGACTCAGGAATGTCCCTTTAAACAGTTTTGTTGTTTGACACACATATCTTGTGTAGATGAAATGAAATCTTATCCTGGTAGATTGCTGGACACCCATTGGCCAGCAATTTCTGACTAGAATTAGTTATGATATTAAAGTGGACATACGCAAGAGTATAAAATCTTTAAGTGGTCATTCACAAAATGGCCTATTAAAGTTAAATATGGAGAATATATATATATATATAGAGGATTTGTCACTCAAACAAAGATATATGTATGCTGCACAATAAAAGAAAAACAAATATTTTTAATATATTATTTTTTAACTTCATTCACATTTTTTTAGCTTCATTTATTTTTTAGCTTTATTCACTAAACAGACTATCAAAATGGGTCTAAACTGTTTCCAAGGCATTGATCATTTTAACAGACACAAAATACAATATGATTCAAAGCGAATAATTAAAATCTTGTTTTGTTTAGTATCCAGTCACACAGGTGTAGGAAGGTGCCAAACGGGGGGCACACACACATATATATATATATATATATACAGTAGAATCTCATTGGCTCGAACGCCCAACGGTCGAACCTACCGGTATTCTCGAACCAAGAACAATGTCCCGATTTTTTCTCTCTATTAAACCCTTTTATTTTGGTGCTGATTGGTCGAATACCCCTAGGGTCGAACAGAAGCTTTCTCTCGAACCAGTTTATTGGTCCGAACTGTAAAATTAAACATATTTAGCTCGAACGACTAAGTCTATCCAAAGAAATACAAGAAATATTTATGTACGAATTTTTTATCGACCCTTTTACGTCAGTCTCAAAGTAAGTTATTATAAATTCGGAAGTGGAACGAATTCATCCTAGATTATATGCCGGCTTATCATGTTGTTTATTTAGCACCTTTCGGTAATTATCTTTCTAGTACAGACAGTTGTACTACGACAGTCGTTAGCTGATTGAACCTTGCCTGTAACACCAATCAATTTGTGAGCCTAGCCAGGCCTCGCCGGTTTACTTTTATCATTTTAATCGCTACTCTATGACTGAGCGTCGGCATATTCTGTTTTTAACTTGAAATACAGGAGATATCATTGTAATGTAGTGATTGCAACAATAATAGGTAAAGTGCTTCATGCATTCATTTTTTTTCTCAACGTTGTCAATATGTCGCTAACGATTCTACAACAGCATAGTAAAGAACGATTTTTTTAAAGAAATAAATATTTATAAATACAGACTACCAATGTGTTTGTTATTTGTTTATTTAACGGTGATAAATAATAGTTACAAATATGTATCTCATCCGACATTTGATGATGATTTCGTTACTCACGAGTCAATCGGACCATCTCACCCAAGCCAGTTTTACAGAAATATGCGAGGTGTTTCAATTGGTTTTTGTGTTACAGAAGCACCCGATAACGGCCGAATGCATGGTTCGAACTACCCGATGGGTCGAACAGACTTTGATGCACCGACAGTGTTCGAGCCAATGAGATTCTACTGTATATATATATATATATATATATATATATATATAAATATATAAAACATCGCTGCTCCCCCCCTTGCCGGTCCTCCCCCCCCCCCCCGCTTCCTACACAAGTGCCTGAGTGTCATTTACGTCTGTGGGTTAATTTTGTTTTGTTTGACTAATTGAAATCCGAATTTGGCTGCAGATTTTGTTACCAGTTTGACTAGATTTCTAATATACATTGTATAGTTTTGAGGCCTCCACTTAACCTGTTTATAATTTTTGTTACATGCATGCATGTTTACCGTATATTTTCAGGCTATTTTTGATTTACTCATACATTCATATCAGAACAGTTATTCTAATTTATTTTTAGAGTAACGTAATAAAGATAATAAAATTATGTTTAATTTTAGAAATAACACATAAGATGTTGGATAATATGCAGAACGGTAATCTTGTGCATGTACATGTATTGAAGTAAAATGTTTAATTAAGGCTCAAACTGTCTGTTTTTCTATATAGATCTGGAGTAGCAGTCTTTTAGTTTTCAGTATTTATTGTTGTACATGCACTATTTCCTTTAATTGATTTCATTTCCACTTATAGTCATACTTATATCCAGTCAAGGTTCAAGCAAGCTGTCATGGACACACAGGGCTGTCTGTGCATGACAGTGGGTTAGTGGTTAGTTGTTAGAGGTTAATGAGAAAGAAAAAAAAAAGGTTAAAGTTTGTTTTGTTTAACAACACGATTAGAGCACATTGATTTATTAATCATAGACTATTGGATGTCAAGCATTTGGTAATTTTGACTTATACCAACATTTTTTTCCATTAGTAACAAGGGATCTTTTATATGCACCATCTCGTAGGCAGGATAGCACATACCTTTTATATACAAGTCATATAGTCCATTAGCTGGAACAAGAATTAGCCCAATATATAGGCCCACTGATGAGGATCGATCCCAGAGTGATAAAAATAATGAGAGAGGAAACCTGCTGACACCACACAATGGGCTACTCTTTTTGATTAGCGGCAAGCAAGTACATACCACAGCCTTTGATACATCAGTTGTGGAGCACTGGTTGGAATGAGAAATAGCCCAATGGGGTAACCGATGGAAATTGATCTTTGATCGATCACCCATCAGGTGAGCACTGTATCACTGGACTACATGTACATCTCACCCCCTTTTATTCTTGAATGTGTATCACTGGAACATCCCTGTGTATAAATTAAATGCAGTTCATAATCTGAATGACAAAACCATTGACACATATTCAAAATAGTATTTGTACACAAGACAGAGTGTAAAAGATGTTTTAACAAGGAAGGAAGGAAGGAAATGTTTTATTTAATGACGCACTCAACACATTTTATTTACAGTTATATGGTGTCATACATATGGTTAAGGACCACACACATACTGAGAGAGGAAATCTGCTGTCATCATTTCATGGGCTACTCTTTTCAATTAGCAGCAAGGGATCTTTCATATGCACCATCCCACTGACAGGGTAGTACATACCACAGCCTTTGATATACCAGTCGTGGTGCACTGGTTGGAGCGAGAACTTTGATTAGTGACACCACTAGGGCATATTGAATTATTTATCATTGGCTATTGGATATCAAACATTTGATCATTTTGGCATATAGATTGAAAACCCACTACAGCACAAAAGTAGTACATACCACGGCCTTTGATATACCAGTTGTGGAGCACTGGCTGGAACAAGAAATAGCCCAATGGGTCCACCGGCGGGGATCGATCCTAGACTGACTGCACATCAGTTGAGCTCTTTACTTTGAAAATTTATTACTGGTACATTCCTGTTTATCAATTAAATACATCTGAATGACAAAATCATTGACATATTATTCAAAATAGTATTTGTACACAAGACAGAGTGTAAAAGATGTTTTAACAAGGTCATTACTATAATTACTCCCATGGGTAACTTTTATCCCTCAACTCTCCTAGAAAATGAGTTTGTGGTTTTTACATAAATTCCAGACAAAGTATATTTAACAGAATGTTTTTATTCAACTTAGAACAAAGACGGCAACTTTATTCTTGACCACCTTGGCCGACCTGGCAATGGGGCGCCCCTGGTGACGGAAACCGGGGAGATAAAAGCCGACCTGCAAGGCGATCCATCTATCAGATACAACGAAGGGGGCCGAGCGTCCATTGAGAATCGACTGCGGTACCGGCCGGTTCCGCCACAAATCAAGACGTCAGTGCGTAAGTAGACGTGTATTTTTTTTAATAGACTCTTATTACATACCTATTCAATCTTACTATAGTGATAAAGACATTTTGAAACCACGTGATAAATGTATTTTGTATCTCACAGAAGTGCAATATGGACCGGAACTTTTTTAAATGGGGAATTCCGTTTTTAGTTTTATTGCAGTTAGCGCCTTTTATGTACTGACATCATTATATGATTTACAAATTAAGTCATGTCGTGTTTCGTTCTTTCTGGCAGGAGTGGCCCCAAATTAAGTCATGTCGTGTTTGAAACATTACACAAGACTGCCACAGAGTATGATTCTTAACGTTAAGTAAATCCATGAAAGGAGTATTAATCCTAGATTTAAGAAAGAGTTGTTATGACGTTAAATTAAAAAACGTTTCTGTAAAACATAAAAAAGGGTATGTAATAAATACAGAACTTTACATATGTTGTTTTCACTTCCTATTTATTGCACAAGTTTATTTTGCAAAAGAACATACCACTTGACCACTACGCTGTCTCGTGGTATATATTCTTGCGCAAAATGAGCACATCTATGGCCCTCGATCTACAGCTATGTTGAAAGGAGGTTCAACTCCCATAATTATTGTGTACATTTTACTAAAAACAGGGTTGATTCCTTCGTCTAGAACTGCATACCTTTTTCACTATTCCAAGTGCTGGTGAGACTTACAAAGGAAGAATACTGTAAGGTGATGATTCAGGACTCCCCGACCCTGACATGACCCATTTTCTGAGGATAATAAATAATTGGGGGTGGGAAAATAAAAAATTATTTTTTTCGGTAATTGCTATTTCAAAATTCTACCCATTGTCAGTTCACTCTCTCTCTCCCCCCCCCCCCCCCCCCCCCCTTCTGTCTCGGACTTGGTCACTAGTGAAGTCAGATGTTGTGCTCGGGAGAGGCGTTCTTGAATGTTAATTAGAATAACATTTAAAAAAAAGAATTTTTGTTTAATAACATTTAATCAGCTATTGGATGTCAAACATTTGCTGATTCTGACATATAGTCATCAGAGGAAACCATTAGCAGCAAGGGATATTTTATATGCACTTTCCCACAGACAGGAAAGCACATACCATGGACTTTGACCAGCTGTGGTGCACTGGTTGAAACGAGAAAAAATCCAATCAGTTGAATGGATCCACCGAGGTGGTTTGATCCTATGACGAGCAAAAAAATTACTGAACTAAATCCCGCCCCACTAACTGGATATAGGCACGTTAATATGTTATCCATCCATCCATCCATCCATCCATCCATCCATCTATCCATCTATCTATCCAATCATCCATCCATCTATATCCATCCATCCACCCACCAATCCACCCACCCACCCATCCATCCATCCATCCATCCAATCATCCATCCATCCATCCATCCATCCATCCATCCATCCTTCCACCCACCAACCCATCCATCCATCCATCCATCCATCCATCCATCCATCCATCCATCCATCCATCCATCCATCCTTCCACCCACCAACCCATCCATCCATCCATCCATCCATCCATCCATCCATCCATCCATCCTTCCAAAGCCCATCCACCCACCCACCCATCCACCCATCCATCCATCCATCCATCCATCTATCCAATCATCCAATCATCCATCCATCCATCTATCCATCTATCCATCTATCCAATCATCCAATCATCCATCTATCCATCTATCCATCCATCTATCCATCCATCCATCCATCCATCCTTCCACCCACCCACCCATCCATCCATCCATCCAAAGCCCACCCACCCACCCACCCATCTAACCATCCACTGGATCATGTTTTGTGTTATCCGTATACTGAGCTTTGAAATGAGAGAGCTGGCTGTTTTCATTTTCAGTGAAGTAAAGAATGGTAATATTTCAAACTCCAGGTGGCGAACTTGTTATTTAAAAACAAAAGTAGAATGATGTCACACGACCAAATCTCTTTGATAGATAGAAAGTTAAACATTGTTGTTGTTTCAGTTTATTTGCTGTCCTACTCTACAGGTTAATCTTTGAATGTTAATTCAGCTAATATGTAAAACAATAGTGTGATGTGTGATGTGTGAATGAATGTTTAACGACACCCCAGCAAAAAAATACACATCGGCTATTGGGTGTCACAAATGGTAATTATATGAAAATATTATTTGTTTGTGGTTGAGAAGACAATTATGTAACATCCCATAATCCTTATTGTATATAAATACAGAACTTCACATATGTTGTTTTAGCTTCCTATTTATTGCACTCGTTTATTTTGCGCAAGCATATATACCATGAGACTGCGTAGCGGTCGAGTGGTATGTTCTTTCACAAAATAAACGAGTGCAATAAATAGGAAGTGAAAACAACGTATGTGAAGTTCTGTATTTATTACATACCTTCTTTTATGTTTTACAAAAACGGTTTTAATTTAACGTCATAACACTTTGTTAAATCTATGATCAAAACTCCTTTCATGGATTTACTTAACGCCAAGAATCATACTCTGCAGCAGCCTTGTGTAATGTTTCAAATATGATGTGACATCGTTTGTAAATCATATATGACGTCAGTAAATAAAAGGCGCTAACTGCAGTTAAAAGAAAAAGGGAATTCCCCATTTAAAAGTTCCAGTCCAAATTGCACATACATGTATATGCGATACAAAATAAATTTATCACACAGTTTCAAAATGTCTTTATCACTATAGTAAAATTGAATAGGTATGTAATAAAATGCTGTAAGAATTAACAACCTAAATATATTATTTAAGAATTTTTTAAGTTCTATGTGTAGTGAGGAGGTAAATTTCCATGGTGGGTGGTATTTTTCCTCGGAAATTCCCCTCCCTCAGAGGGTAAACATGTTCATGTATATCCTATGAAACACTGAACGCGATCCTTAAGTGGATATTGTTTCTAGGATCTATTCTGGTGCTCCTCAGAGAACAATTTCCTTAGGGGATTTCCTGTGACACCTATTTCCATTGACAAGCAAGTGTGTTCATGCATATACATGCATGAATGAATGAATGAATGAATGAATGAATGTTTAACGACACCCCAGCACGAAAAATACATCAGCTGTTGGGTGTCAAAGCATATATACGTGCATGCCTGGGTACATTCCTGGCTAAAACATGTATGTTTAATAAAATGGTAGTTGTGTTTGCATTTTGTATTAATTAGGAAAACAATGTTATGTAATAAATTGGTTCTATACGGTTTGAACTACTCTGAAGTAAGTGACTATGTCACAGAAATGAAGTTTTTGTTGTTGCACTCCAGGGGTCTACTTCACAAAACTGTATTAAACTCTCTTAAAATCAACACATACAGCATAATCCTTGCAAGTTTTTTTTGCATTGCACTGCAATAATAATGACATCACTAGAGCACATTGATTTATTAATCATCAACTATTGGATGTCAAACATTACATAATTTTGACATATGGTTTTAGAGAGGAAACCCACAACATTTTTCACATTAGTAACAAGAGATCTTTTATATGCACCATCCAATAGACAGGATAGCACATACCTTTGATATATCATTCGTGGTGCATTGGCTTGAATGAGAAATATAGCACAATGGGTCCACTGACAGGGATCGATCCCAAACCAACTGTGCATCAGGCGAGGATTTTATGTCCCACCCCTGTGATAATGACAAAGTTGTGAGAGTTTTGTGAATTAGGCCCCTGCTCACTGTTAATTAACACTGCATGTCTCTCACTGCACATCTGTGTTGTTTTGTATAGAGTCTCAAAATGAACAAAAGCAACTAGAGATTCAGACTGCCAGGATTAAAGAACTCCGCCAGGAGTTGGACATGGTGAGATGTCTATATGACCTTTCCAGACTTCATACATATTCATATGACCATTCCAGACATCATTCATATTCATATGACCATTCGAAACATCAGTCATATTCATATGACCTTCCCAGACATCATACATATTGATATAACAATTTCAGACATCATGCATATTCATATGACTATTCCAGACATCATAGATATTCATATACAAATTTTTGACATCATACATATTCATGATCATTCTAGACTTCATGCATATTCATATGACCCTTCCAGACATCATACATACATGTATTTGTATTATGAGTCCAAATATATACATATTCATATGACCATTCTATTCATCATACATTTTCATATGATGCTTACAGACATTTCACATATTCATATATGATCATTCCAGAGTTCATACATATTCGTATGGCATTCCAGACCTCATACTTATTCATATAATAATTTCAGACATCATACTCTTTCAGACAGCTACATATTCATATGACCCTTTCAGACTTTATAGTTATTCATATGACCATTCTAGACTTCATACATATTCATATGACCATTCTAGACTTCATGCATATTCATATGACCATTCCAGACTTTATGTTTATTTATATTACCCTTTCAGACTTCATATAATTACATGTATATTCATATGACAATATTACAAACATCATACATAATCATATTCACAACTTAATATATTTTCATATAAACATTCCAGACATCATCCATACCATTCCAGAGATCAAACATATTCATGTCACCATTCTAGATATCATACATATTCATATGACCATTCTAGATATCATACATATTCATATGACCATTCTAGACTTCAAGAATATTCATACTTTCACATGACTATTACACACATTATAATATTTTTACATGACTATTCCACGTGTCAAATAATATAATTTAATGTGTTCAATTCAGATATCCAGACACATGTATAACATTATTCTACGGATAATTTTTATTAAAATTTTAGTTATTTATATGGTGTCCAGATATTATAATCTTCGTGAAACAAAAAGTCTTTATTTTATTGATTGAAAATTTTCTTTGGTGCTTTTTAATACATTAAATTTTTAAATATACATAATTCTTATAATTTAACTAATGCATGTAAAAATTGAGGATTTATAAATATTTTTACTATAGCTTTAATAGCTAGTTAGAATGATGGTATTAATTTATTTCTGAAAAAAAGATCAGAAAGAGTGAAGATTTTGGAAAGCAGGGAGGAGGAGCCTCGCATAATCCTCAACCTCAATCAGGTGAATTTTAAATCAATGTCTGGCAGCAAGTGAAAGAGAGAATGTGAAACAATGAATGAATAATGAATGAATGATGAATGAATGAATGTTTAACGGAAACCCAGCACACAAAAACACATTGAGTGACAACAAGGGTAAGAACATGAATATTATTAGAGAGAGAGAGAGAGAGAGAGAGAGAGAGAGAGAGAGAGAGAGAGAGAGAGAGAGAGAGAGAGAGAGAGAGAGAGAGAGAGAGATTCAGAGAGAGAGAGAGAGATAGATTCAGAGAGATAGAGAAAGAGTGAGAGAGAGAAAAAGATAGAGAGTGACAGTGACGGAGAGAGAAAGATAGAGAGAGTGACAGAGAAAGAGTGAGAGATAGAGAGAGAGAGAGAGTGAGAGAGATAGAGGGAGGGAGAAAGAAAGAAAGAGTGAGTGAGAGAGAGAGAGAGAGAAAGACAGAGAGAGAGAGTGACAGAGAGAGAAAGATAGAGAGAGAGTGACAGAGAAAGAGTGAGAGAGAGAGAGAGAGTGAGAGAGATAGAGGGAGAGAGATAGAGGGAGGGAGAAAGAGAATGTGAGGTGAGAGAGAGAGAGAGAGAGAGAGAAAGAGAGAGAGAGAGAGAGTGACAGAGAGAGAAAGAAAGAGAGAGAGTGACAGAGAAAGAGTGAGAGATAGAGAGAGAGATAGAGAGAGGGAGGGAGAAAGAGGGAGAGAGAATGACAGAGAGAGAGGGGGTGAGAGAGAGAGAGAGAGATAGATAGGTAGAGAGAGAGAAAGAGAGTGAGAGAGAGACAGAGACAGAGACAGAGAGAGACAGAGAGAGAGAGAGAGAGAGAGAGAGAGAGAGAGAGAGAGAGAGAGAGAGAGAGAGATCTGTGTCTTATATGTAATTATATACACTAGTTCAGTGTATTATTAAAGTACATTAGTTATTTTATATATACACTACTAACCAATGTATTTTAATTGTCTGCACAATTTGAGGTTTTTTTTGTGAATTTTTAATTTTTTTATTGTTGTTGTATGTTCTTTTTAAAATAACATATTTGTCAGCACTTCACTGCTTCACAATATGTCACACTACAAGTAACATAGTCAAATATCACTTATTACAAAGGTGGGGTAGGTTGGGGAATGTTGTATTTCTAATGATCCTCTCAAATGACTTTCTGTCCCGGATCAAGCTTCTGGTTAACCAGAGACGGGATCAGGGACAGACATGCTCGAAACTTAGTGATATAGGAGCATGTTAAAATATATTGCACTCGCACTCAAATGACAAAGAAGAAACAACTACAGGCATGTAGGAATGGGGGTGGGTGGTTGGTGTGGATGGTCTGTGCCCCTTCCCCTATGCATGGACACCTAAACTATATACTTTTTCTGTCTTGCTATAAATAAACAACAAATGAGTGTATCAGTATTGTATGTGCCCCAACCCCTCATGTATGTTCGCAGGGCCTATAAACTAACATTGTGGTGGGGTTTGTGTTTATTCTTAATAACAAGGCAAAACAATTTAATACAATTAAGTGTAGTGTTATGCATGTACAGTCCAACCTGTGTTAAGCATCCACCAAAGTGTCCTTTTAAGACAAGTGGTTGCTTAATGCAGGTGGACACTAAAGGAGGTTTGACTGTACTTCAGGTATCCAAGTAACTGACCTGACTTGATGTGGTCAATATTGACTGAAAAACAAAAATGTGTTTTGTTTAACAACACCACTAGAGCACATTGATTTGTGACAGTATAACAAATACAACCATAGCAAAAACAGAAGTGTGTTTTGTTCAACTACACCACTGGAGCACATTGATTAATTAACCATTGGCTATTGGATGTCAAATATATGGTAATTCTGGGAGTCATAAGAGGAAGCCTGCTACATGTTGCCTAATGCAGCAAGGGATCTTTTATATGCACTTTTCCATAGACAGGAAAGCACATACCACAACCTTTGTCCAGTTGTGGTGCACTGGTTGGAATGAGAAAAACAATAATTGCAAATGCTTGTTAATAGTTTAAATATGTTTGTGTACAGCTTGTGGGTAATAATCAATTAATTATCACACTTGCGTGACCGCCATAAGAAATTTATGGAGCTCATGTTTGAACAATTCCCTAAACCGTGTTATTGCCCTTGGACTTGAGAGATACAAAACTTTTTTTCCCTGACGTTCATTTTTGTTCGCAGTGCCTCAAGATATTGACCTGAAATTTTATGTATACCTTTATCATAACATTCATGGTGATTTACTTATTTTTCACAGAGTTATGGCCCTTGAACTTAGGAGATATGAAAATTTGTTTACCAGACTTTTTTCATAATACCTCAAGATACTGAGCTGAACTTTTATGTATAACCATACTGTTACAGATCAAGTTTTACTTTCATGGTGATTTAGTCATTTTCCACAGAGTTATGGCCCTTGAATGGAGGAGATATGAAAATTTGTTGTGCCTAGTAGGGAACATGTGTTGCTTTAGCACTACTCTGAGGATGTTTGTTCTTATAAGAAAGCAGAACATTTTACTACAAGTACACATCAGTCAGTGCATCACTACTGGTATATCAAAGGCTGTGGTATGTGCTATCCTGTCTGTGGGATGATGCATATAAAACATCCCTTACTACTAATGGAAAAATTGTAGTGGGTTTCCTCTCTAAGACTATATGTCAAAATTACCAAATGTTTCATATCCAATAGCCGATGATTAATAAATCAAATGTGCTCTAGTGGTGTTGTTAAACAAAACACACTTTTAACTTATATTACATGTACAAGTATACTAGGGTTATGAATGTACTTCAACAACCTAATATGTAACTGACCTCACTGGATATGATCAATACTATCTATATTATACATGTAATACGGCAATATAGTTAATGCTCGACTAATAGTTTGTGTACAGTTGGTGGATCATATAATCAATGAATTATCACACTCACACGAGTGCCATATGAAATTTATGGCGCTCGTGTTTGAACAATTCCCCAAACCAAGCTGTTCCATAAATTTTGTATGACCGTCATGCTCATGTAATAATCTTGTATATTTGTTATATCAATAATAAGCAATAAAACTTGACATGAAGGAATGAAGGAATGATTGATTTAAAGACGCACTCGAAACATAAATTATGGTTATACAGTGTCGGACATATGGTTAAGGACCATATACAGATAATGAGAGAGGAAACCCACTGCCGCTACTCCATGGCCTACTCTTTCTGATTAGCTGAGATAGAAAACCTGTTTCCACCACATAAATAAAGATTATTATACAACTTGTGTGTCATATTGATTTTACGAAACAAGTGTCGGGATTTTTATAATAAAAAAATTCTGACATGACACACACGCAAATGTAATAATTTCTTTATTATCCATATTATTATTGTTCTTTTTTTATGAATAACAAGGACTGTCTCAAATTGTTTTAACCACAACAAGAAGGAGACGACGAAATGTCGTCATATTTCACATGCAAAGTCTTAGCTAGGACTAGGGAAAAACAACGTGTTATGATGTCGCTTCCCAAAATTACATCATTACATTTGTTATTACATGTGTGCTTCGCATGATTATTATTAACTCGGTTGTGTTGAACCATATGGATAATAATCTCATATATTTGTTATATCAGTAATAAGCAATAAAACTTGAAATGAAGTTATGAACTTTAAAGGAATGAAGGAATGATTTATTTAAAGACGCACTCAACACATAAATTATGGTTATACAGTGTCGGACATATGGTTAAGGACCATATACAGATAATGAGAGAGGAAACCCACTGCCGCTACTCCATGGCCTACACTTTCTGATTAGCTGAGAGAGGAATCCTGTTTCCACCACATACATATAAAGATTATTATATGAGCTTGTGTGTCATACTGATTTTATGAAACAGGTGTCAGGATTTTCCGTGGAATGGTGCATATAAAAGATTTCCTTTCTAAGGCTATATGTCAAAATTACCAAATGTTTGACATCTAATAGCTGATGATTAATAATTCAATGTGCTCTAGTGGTGTCGTTAAACAAAACAAACGTTATTAATTTGATTGAGTATACATATGTAGTACATGTATATACAGCCAACCCTCTCTAAACTGAACCCTCTCTAAACTAGACCCTCGGTAAACCGGAATTCACCCAAAACTTAAAGTTTTTTACGGTCCCTTTTTAAATATCAGTACAAAACAGAACCAGTATAAGCCGGATATTACTTAACTATGTCATATGTGATAAAAAGAAGATAATAAATGAGTCACCAGCTATTATCAAATTTATGTCCCGAGTAAAATAATTTTCACTTGTCACAAGCTTTATTTCATGAGGGACATAAATTTGATAATAACTGGTACCAAATTTGTTATTCTATTTATTACTCAGCTATTGGGTTTTTTAAAAAGCTTTTATTTTCGATATATTCTACATCGGCTACACGTCAGTGTGTATAGAAACGACTTAAAATACTTTACTGTTCTGGGTATTGCTTTAACTTTGTATTTTATTCACGGTTCACAGATAATTTTCAAAACCCAAAGTTCTATATATTCTGTAAAAAAAAAATCTATAATGAATTGCATTAAATACCATTTTATTACAAGTTTAACACTGAAACCAGAAAGATGTAAATGCAGATGCTTTAAACTACGTGACGTCATTGTGTGTGCATTGCCAAATCGTGATGACATAATATTTAGTACCGACAAGGTGATTGGTTTGTTGGCGTCAAATCGTCCAATAGTAGTGTACGTTAAACCAATGCATGATAATTTCTCAGTAAGAAATTATAATTTTTATTTTCCCCGTTATGAGTGCCTGCTGGGGTAATAAAATATCACAAGACATGGGGGGGGGGGGGGGGGGGGGTGGGTATTCCTTTTACCATCCATAAAAAACCCAAAAACAATACACAATATATAATCATATTACTTTTTATTTATTTATTTTTCAGATTCATTTGCAGCAAGAACCGAGGTAGGTATTTTTATAATCTGTACACTATTTTGTGTTATTAGTTCTTTCATCGTGGCCAACAGTTTGTGGGCAGATTGGTATATTTTAACTTGCATCACAGGGATCGAACTTAACGGCGGCAGCGACAGCAATTGCTGTTGTTGAGATATAAATTGCCATAGGTAGAGAGCATCACTAATGGCACTTTTCTACCATCGGTAAAGCTCCTCAACAATGGCAAAATGTATACATACACCTGGTGTACATAGTCTGCCAATATTTAACATTTGCACATTTAAAAGATGTCTACATATACCGTATTTGACCGGAAATTAGCCCATGTCTTTGAATAAGCCCCCCTCCGTTTTGATAGCATTTAAGAAATTAGGCCCTCATTCGTAAATAAGCCCACCCCCAACTTCGTCACCTTATAAATAACACAAAACTGCAAGTTTGCTCAAAGTTCATTTAAAAGGTCATACCTCCTGCAGATAATTAAACACAAATGTAACACAATATTTTACCACCAGTGAGATTTAGTAGTCTAACAGTAACAGTGTGTAACATTGTTTTCAATTTCATGCCTGCAGCATTTCTTTGAAGTACCCAAACCCAAGTCTGAACTAAAAACCAATGTCTATTTTTACCACCACACTGGGTCCGCAGTTAATGCTAATTAGGCAAATACCTTATTCTGATTGGCTAAGAACAATGGCCTAGATTGACAATTCTTTGTAGTGTAAGCTGGCTGCCTGTCAGAAACGTGTGTATACGCTATTGAGTTTGTTGTTTTAAGTCTTCTCAGCATTAAATTTTGGATGTAAATAAACAGCACTGGTAAGTAATTGTAACATAGAAGGTGTGTTTCTGATAATTAGATACTAGTAAAAAAACCAATTTAATTAATAAACAATTATTATTTATTAATAACAAATGGAACACTAATTAATAGATGTGCTACTGGATGTTTTTTGTTTTCTTCCTAGTTCATTTAATTATTATTTATTTTAATTATTTGGGTTTTTTTGTTGTTTTTTTCAACAAAACTGGCCCCTTGTCTGGGAATAAGCCCACCCCATGCTAAGCTTACAATGAGTTGTCTTGGGCCCCTGGGCTTATTTCCGGTCAAATACGGTAACAAGATAGCCTTTCAGTCAGGTTTATTTTCTGCCAATGTCACTTTTAAAAAATTTACCATAGGCAGGCTCAAAATTGCCGTCGGTGGGCTGTTTAACCCTTTGCAGTTCTTTTAAAAATTGCCGTGGGAGACAAATTGTTAAGTTCGAGCCCTGCATCATTCAGCAAACAGTGAGGATCTGCTATAACAGTAGAAACATAGATGTGATGATTTGCCATATGCTGTCTTAATTGCTTTGAACTGTTATGGTAGGCTCAGACTACCAACTGCCAGCAGAAAGTTGGCCAAGTCGACGGTTGTGTTATAATGTCTCCAACTCCTGACTTATGATGGGTGCACTCAGATTAACAACTAATGGGATATACGATGAGAATCGAGTTGTAAGAGCACTCAGACTAGCAACTGGACAGTCGTAGATGTCGTGACAGCAGAAAGTTGACCAACTTTGTGCTGGCAGTTGGTAGTCATACCTTAGCATAATGGGTTATACGACGAGAACAGAGTTGTAAGACCACTCAGACTAGCAACTGGACAGTCGTAGATGTCGTGACAGCAGAAAGTTGACCAACTTTGTGCTGGCAGTTGGTAGTCATACCTTAGCATAATGGGTTATACGACGAGAACAGAGTTGTAAGAGCACTCAGACTAGCAACTGGACAGTCGTAGATGTCGTGACAGCAGAAAGTTGACCAACTTTGTGCTAGCAGTTGGTAGTCATACCTTAGCATAATGGGTTATATGACGAGAACAGAGTTGTAAGAGCACTCAGACTAGCAACTGGACAGTCGTAGATGTCGTGACAGCAGAAAGTTGACCAACTTTGTGCTGGCAGTTGGTAGTCATACCTTAGCATAATGGGTTATACGACGAGAACAGAGTTGTAAGATCACTCAGACTAGCAACTGGACAGCCGTAGAAGTCATGACAGCAGAAAGTTGACCAACTTTGTGCTGGCAGTTGGTAGTCATACCTTAGCATAATGGGTTATACGATGAGAACAGAGTTGTAAAAGCACTCAGACTAGCAACTGGACAGCCGTAGAAGTCATGACAGCAGAAAGTTGACCAACTTTGTGCTGGCAGTTGGTAGTCATACCTTAGCATAATGGGTTATACGATGAGAACCGAGTTGTAAGAGCACTCAGACTAGCAACTGGACAGTCATAGAAGTCGTGACAGCAGAAAGTTGACCAACTTTGTGCTGGCAGTTGGTAGTCTGAGCCTAGCATTATACAACGAGTATCAAGTTGTAAGAACGCTCAGACTTGCAACTGGACAGTCGTAGAAGTCGTAACAGCAAAAAGTTGGCCAACATTCCTCTGGCAGTTGGTAGTCTAACCCTAGCATTATAGGTGTAAACAGTTGTCTTGTATGGTCTTTATTTGTAATATTAGATGCAACTGTATGTACAGTCAAACTTCATTCGACTGACCTCTGTAAACTCGAGTACCCAATATATCTCGAGGTCCAATGCCGGTCCAGACAATTTTCCTATGTACCGGTAATGTTACGAAACTAAATACTGTTATCTCGAGCATGCTTATCTCTAGCATATTTTGGTATTCCTAGGTACACTTTCCTGGGGGTTTTCTCGAAGTATATACACAATTTACACGTAAAATGACTCCTTTTAAACTTATGTTTAGGGTATTAATTTGATATGCCATTTCCTTCTTCTAACTACATGTATGTCAGCATGAAGAAATCCACACACAAATAAGGTTAATTTAATAATACAAAAATGACTATACTGTTTAGTGTTGTTACGTTAACAAACATAAATTTATGTTTGGGATAATTTACAGCAGCAACTATTATGTTTATCTCGAGCTTGTTGGACCGGTCCCGTCAACATTGAGATAACGAAGTTTGACTGTAGTTAAGTGAGGTGTTACCGTGCTTAGAAACGTTAGATATAACCATTTGTGATGCAATAACAGAAATGCTAGATATAACCACTTTTAATGTGATACAATGCTCAGAAATATTAGATGTAACCAGTTTTGATGTGTTACAATTCTCAGAAATATAAGATTTAACCATTTGTAATGCAGTACAATGCTTTGAAACACTAGATATAACCAGTTATGATGCAATAGCAGTGCTAAGAAACATTAGATGTAATTTATGTTGAGTTGTTATCTTAATTTAAACTTATTATGTTGTACCATGCAGTTGTGGTGTGTTGCTTTGCTTTTGAAACACTGGATGTGATCCGTTGTCTATGTGTTATCTAGCTTGGAAACATTACTAAATGGATTTACCATTTTGTGGTGTACTTGTCATATGAAAAATTCCCATCAGCTTTTAGCTGTGGGCTTAGTCTGACAAAACTTCGGAGAGTGTTCAGTAGTTGCTTCTGGCATTGCTAAAAGGCACTTGTAACCACCTACTACGCTCCCCTACTACTGATGGTTCATGGTCAACTTGTTATGTGATATAAAGTTGAATCATTATAGGGGCTAATAGATCCACCATTTCATGGTCAACTTATGTGAAATGATGTTGAATAGCTATAGGCGCTAAGAGATCCACCAATTCATGGTCAACTTATGTGAAATGATGTTGAATAGCTACAGACGCTTGTTGTGATATATGAAATTACATATAATAATTATAGGCGCTAATAGATCTACCATTCTGTGGTAAACTTGTTGTGATATGTGAAATTACATTTAATAATTATAGGCACTAATAAATCCACCATTTCATGGTAAACTTGTTGTGATATGTGAAATTACATTTAATAAGTATAGGCACTAATAGATCCACCATTTCGTGGTAAACTTGTTGTGATAGGTGAAATTACATTTAATAATTATAGGCACTAATAGATCCACCATTTCGTGGTAAACTTGTTGTGATATGTGAAATTACATTTAATAATTATAGGCACTAATAGATCCACCATTTCGTGGTTGGGCTGGAACATCTCCCGATCTGTTTTTACCACATCAGGTTGGAATGAGGCTAAACTCTAAGCTTACTTATTGCTTATAGCCATGCTTATAATTATGCTAGTTCTTTTTTTTTCAAGTTAAATAATCTAAACAACAAAACCATTAACATTTTCCAAATCATATCTCTGTACAAAGTAGAGTAAAAATATTAATAATTAACTAGATGATATATTATATATATACCGGTATATATATATATATATATATATATATATATATATATATGTTCATACTAATCATTTTCAACTTAATCATGATTATATTTCTCCAATGTATTATCAGGGCTATTTTCCATGACAATGGGGTTTTTAACAGGGTGCAGGCGTGATGTATGCATTATTACCCAAAACCACACTGTGCATTTAGAAAAACTACAGAATTGATTTTTTTTATGCATTCGTTTTCTGTATTTTATATCTGCACCATGCCTGCACCAAAAACTGATGGAAAATGGCCCTAAATAGTTTTGCTATCATCTTCTTATACATTTTGCAATTTTATTTGAAAACTAAACCTCCAACTAAAATTTTATGCAAATATTATGTTTCTTTTGGACAAATATATTTTTTCATTAAACAAGCCATTTGAAATTTAAGTTGTAGGACAATATACACATCATGTTAATTGGAAAAAAAAAATTGTTGTAAAAATTATAATGGTCAAACATAGGAATAGGAAATGCATGGGTGGGTAGATGGGTAGTGACTGGGTGCCCCATATTTTAATATTATGTATTGCTCCCCACCACCACAATCAATTGAAAGAAAAATTAATTTATTCCTAGCCTCTCCAATTATAGGCATATTCTGACAATCTTAGGGGAAGGCAGAGAGACTTAGTCCAGTAGTAAAGCACTTGCCTGATGTGCGGTCAGACTGGGATCAAACCCTGTCGGTGCACTCATTAGGCTATTTCTTGTTCCAGCCAATACACCATGACTGGTATCTTGTCTGTGGGATGGTGCATATACAAGATCCCTTGTTACTAATGGCAAACTGTAGCAGGTTTCCTCTCTAAGACGGCAAACTGTAGCAGGTTTCCTCTCTAAGACTATAAGTCAAAATGACCAAATGTTTAACATTCAAAAGTTGATGATTAATAAATCAATGTACTCTACTGGTGTTAATAAACAAAACAAACAAACTTGTCAACCAAGTTGTAAATAAGTATTCGGGTTGGCACTGAGGTTGAGATCAAAAGTTTGTTTTGTTTAACAACACCAGTAGAGCACATTGATTTTTTTTCAATTATCATCTATTGGATGTCAAACATTTGTTAATTTTGACATAATAGTCTTAGAGAGGAAACCTGCACATTTTTCCATTCATAGCAATTTATGGGATCTTTTATATGCACCTTCCCACAGACAGGGTAGCACATACCACAACCTTTGATAACCAGTCATGGTGCACTGGCTGGAACAAGAAATAGCCCAATGAGTGCACTGACAGGGTTTGATCCCAGTCTGACCGTGTATCAGGTAAGCGTTTTACTACTGGACTAAGTCTCTCGCCCCCCCCCCCCCCCCCCCCCAGATTGTCAGAAGATGCCTATAATTGGAGAGGCTAATAATAAATTTAAAAAAATGTCAACTGATTGTGGGGGCTGGAACGAGAAATGGCCCAATGGGCCCACCGACGGGATTCTATCCTAGACTATTGGACTATGTCCCCCCCCCCCCCCCCCCCCCCCCCCGAGGTGGAGATCAAATGCCATGATGTGAATTGATGGTTCAGATGCTGTCAATTAACACTTTGTTATATAATGTAATTGTACATTAATTCCGGCACATTTATTATTCATATGTCATGACCTACCAAGCAGTGCGGAGGAATAAATACACAGAACCACACACCATGCCCCGTGCTTATAAACCTTAAAGTCTAGACTTTAAGGTTTATAAGCACGGGCTCAGAAATGGATTTTTTTTTGACTGTACAAGTTATATATATTTTTATGTTTTTGTTTTTTCTGTCCAATAATACGGTAATAAAACGTGCACTACGACATATCCATGCATACAGTTTTAAAAGATAACCAACGATTTTGTTTCTGTCAGTGGGAATAAAACTGTTAACAATTTAACAAAACATTATTACGGTGAGATTTTAGTTGATTATAATTAAACAAAGTATAACAGCTTTCCGTTCTGGGGATTACATTAGCATGTGCATGCAGAGCCAAATGCATTAACTGTGCATGAAATTCCAGTGCATTATGTGTGCATGAAATTCCAATGTGTATGGAATGTGTATGGAATTTTAATTCAGAATCATTAACTGCATGCAAATTTGCAAAACCATATTCATTATTTAACTATGCATGCAAAACCAAATACTTATGCATGCAAAGCCAAATACATTAAGTATGTGTGCTAAGCCAAATATATATAAACTTGCATGCAAAATACCAGTATACCAGATTGAATTACAGTGTATCCCATTAGTAAGCAATTTAGACTGGTAGTATTTCTCCCCATTCAGATAGACCACTAGACACTTGCACTTTAATTATGGTTATCAAATATACTCATAAAAAAAAGTAGAGGAACTCTAATAAGAATTTACAATTGCCAAAATTGTAAGGTATGTTAGCTGTGGGGAATGGTTATATGATAATAGTGAATTAATTGGGCAAACATTACAACCAGTAGTTCAGTATTACAGTAGGATTTATGACCACCAACGGTCTTGAAGGACGATGGGATCAGAAGTGAAATTTGAAAGTTGACGGGGTTTTTTATCAGTAAATCGCAAATTCAAACAATAAACATGACTAAAAACAAAACAATAACAACTGTATGATCAACAAAATGAAAAAGATTGACAGAAATAATGTTTCACAGTGATTAATCAACCTTCCTGGAAATTGTCAAAATCGAGAATGACACCCCATGCACGTGTATGGGGCAACTGCATGATGCACGTGCAAACTATGGAATGTGTTTCAGTGTGTTGATAAACAGACCTGAATGTTCTTTATTAGGATGTATGTGGTCAAAACGTATGTTCGGTCTAATAGTTGATATTAACATTAATATTTCAGGTTCCCCTACATTTTTTGAAGAGTATATATGTCACCTGTAGAATACACAAAATATATCACACATATTTCAAGATCACTGCTTATAAAACTCTGAAGTCCATACTCAAGACTTTGGCCAAGTTTTAATTCAGACATCACCGAACTCGGTTGTGTTTTTGGTTAAGCCATCGGACATAAGGCTGGTAGGTGCAGGGTTCGCAGCCTGTTACTGGCTCCCACCCAAAACGAGTTTTAACGACTCAGTTGGTAGGTGTAAGACCATTACACCCTCTTCTCTCTCACTAACCAGTAACAATTAACCCACTGTCCTAGACAGAAAGCTGAGGTATGTGCCCAGGACAGCGTGCTTGAACCTTAATTGGATATAAGCACGAAAATAAGTTAAAATGAAATGAAATGACTAATTCAGACTTCATTTCATTGGTATTGACATGAGTATGTGAGTGGGGAGGTAACTCAGTGGTAGAGGTGTCTACATGTATGTTCCTATGAAAAGTGTCAATGGACTGACAATCGTGAAATAGTCCAATGGGCCCACCAAACGGGGATCAATCCTAGACTGACTGCGAATCAAGCGAGTGCTTTACCCCTGGGCTACGTCTTGTCTCCCCCCCCCCCATCGGTCTATAGGCTGGTAGATACTGGGTTCGGATCCCAGTCGAGGCATGGGATTTTTAATCCAGATACCGACTCCAAACCCTGAGTGAGTGCTCCGCAAGGCTCAATGGGTAGGTGTAAACCACTTGCACCGACCAGTGATCCATAACTGGTTCAACAAAGGCCATGGTTTGTGCTATCCTGCCTGTGGGAAGCGCAAATAAAAGACCCCTTTCTGCCTGTTGTAAAAGAGTGGCGACAGTGGGTTTCCTCTAAAAAACAGTGTCAGAATGACCATATGTTTGACGTCCAATAGCCGATGATAAGATAAAAAATCAATGTGCTCTAGTGGCGTCGTTAAATAAAACAAACTTTACTTTATTAATGTCATGAATATAGACTTAAAAATTTGTATAAGCTCAGACCCTTGTCAATTATTACTAACCTGTCAATGATTACATAATAGGATTCATCAAGACACATAAACTTAATTGCTCACATCTATAATTACATGTACCTGTCGAGAATATTTTTAAGCAGATATTTTCCCAATAATATATTTTTTTTAAAGTGAAAATAATTACGTAACAGAATGCCTAACATGTGATATACTACAGAGCTTCTAGATTATGGTTGCCCCACTCCCATGGCTAATGGTATTCAATATTCGGGTAGCAAATAATTACTAGCCTGATGGCTAGTGGAAAAAAAGTTGTCGGATGTTGTATTTAAGTGTATTTTGTAAATATGAATATCCTGCCCACCCCACAATCTAAAGATTTTTATGCTTTATGTATGTGACATATCCGATTATTTCTATTAGTAAAATTATATTTACTTAAAGTAGGGCTAGTGAATTTTTTATTGTGGCTAGTAAATGTTTAAAATCACTGATCCCATGGTTAGTGGGGTTTTATAAAAGTTATAGAAGCCCTGTACTATCACAGAACTATATGCATGACATATCAGTAGTGTTTTAATTCTGATTGAAAAAAAGCGAAATAGATAAATAAAGCACAATAAATCATAATGTATTTCACTCTAATAATAAATATACAATCTGTTTATCTTGATATTTCAAACACTTAAAATAATGTAGCAATGGGAGATAACTGTTATAATTGTGATAACTGTTAAAATTGTGATAATTAACTGTTATAATTGTGATAACTGTTATAATATAATTAAGTATAATGGTGAATTTGAAGTCTCATTTAAAGATGTTGTCATTTATAATTATTTATAACACCTCTTTATTACATACTTATTCAATCTTACTTTCGTGATAAAGGCATTTTGAAACCATGTGATAAATTTATTTTGTATCGCACATATGTGTGATACAGACCGGAACTTTTAAATGGGGAATTCCCTTTTTATTTTTACTGCAGTTAGCACCTTATTGCTACTGACGTCATATATGATTTACATTTTACGTCACGTCATATTTGAAACATTACACAAAGCTGCCGCAGAGTATGATTTTTAACGTGAAATGAATCCATGAAATGAGTTTTGATCATGGATTTAACAAAGTGTTGTTATGACGTTAAATTAAAAACCGTTTTTGTAAAACATAAACGAAGGTATGTAATAAATACAGAACTTCATATATGTTGTTTTCACTTCCTATTTATTGCACTCGTTTATTTGCGAAATAACATACCACTTGACTGCTGCGCGGTCTCATGGTATATATTCTTGCGCAAAATAAACTGCAAAATAAACTTGTGCAATAAATAGGAAGTGAAATCAATGCATGTGAAGTTCTGTATTTATACTAGACACCCAGTTGTATAGCTCTGTTTATAGGATATTACACAAGCTTCCATTTCATATCATGTTTATGTCCCAAGTGAAATAATTTTCAAATGTTACAAGCTTTAGCGCTCGAGTGACATTGAAAATTATTTCATGAGGGACATAAACATGATATGAAATGGTAGCAAGTTTAATATCCTATTTATTACCCATAATCGATCTTAGTTTATTATTATAGGATACTGAATGAGCTTCCATTTCATATCATGTTTATGTTCCAAGTGAAATCATTTTCAATTGTTACAAGCCTTAGTGCTCGAGTGACAATGAAAATTATTTCACAAGGGACATAAACATGATACGAAATGGTAGCGAGTTTAATATCGTGTTTAATACCCATAATAAAACTTAATTTATATCACTCAACTCATTGAAGTTACTGTAAGGTTCTAGTGTGCCAGTTGATGACATCATCGAGTGACATCGAAGTGTTACGTCCCACTTGGCGTTCTAGTGGGACGTATCACTTTGATATGTAGCAAGATATTGTTAACCATATGGGTAATAATATATTTTATTATACTAATTTTGTGAAGGATTCCAAGAGTCTAGACCTGGAGCGAACCCGTGGAGGTGCAGGGGCTCCACAGCTGGATGACACTGGCAGACCGAAAACCAAGTTCCCCATCACCATGCACCGCAACGACTACGGAGGTAATTTCAGTTCAAACAGATCCATTGTGTTGGCTTAAATGTGGTTTTCCATGACCATGCATTGTAATGACAGGAGGTGGATGAGACATGTCTGGGTGGGTGAGACACATGCCAGGGTGGGTGAGATGTCTATCAGGGTGGGTGAGACACCTTTCATGGTGGGTAAGATATATGTTAGGGTGGGTGAGATGTCTATCAGGGTGGGTGAGATGTCTGTCAGGGTGGGTGAGACATATGTCAGGGTGGGTGAGATGTCTATCAGGGTGGGTGAGACACCTTTCATGGTGGGTAAGACATATGTTAGGGTGGGTGAGACATGCCAGGGTGGGTGAGACACCTTTCATGGTGGGTAAGATATATGTTAGGGTGGGTGAGATGTCTATCAGGGTGGGTGAGATGTCTATCAGGGTGGGTAAGACATATGCCAGGGTGGGTGAGATGTCTATCAGGGTGGGTGAGACACATGCCAGGGTGGGTGAGACACCTGTCAGGGTGGGTGAGACATATGCCAGGATGGGTGAGATGTCTGTCAGGGTGGGTGAGACACATGCCAGGGTGGGTGAGATGTCTGTCAGGATGGGTGAGACACATGCCAGGGTGGGTGAGATGTCTATCAGGGTGGGTGAGATGTCTGTCAGGGTGGGTGAGACATATGCCAGGGTGGGTGAGATGTCTGTCAGGGTGGGTGAGACACCTTTCATGGTGGGTAAGACATATGTTAGGGTGGGTGAGATGTCTGTCAGGGTGGGTGAGACACCTGTCATGGTGGGCGAGACATATGCCAGGGAGGATGTGATGTCTGTCAGGGTGGGTGAGACACATGCCAGGGTGGGTGAGATGTCTATCAGGGTGGGTGAGACACCTTTCATGGTGGGTAAGACATATGTTAGGGTGGGTGAGATGTCTATCAGGGTGGGTGAGATGTCTATCAGGGTGGGTGAGACACCTGTCATGGTGGGTGAGACACCTGTCATGGTGGGTGAGACACCTTTCATGGTGGGTGAGACCCATGAAGGTGGGTGAGACACCTGTCATGGTGAGTGAGACACCTGTCATGGTGGGTGAAACCCATGAGGGTCGGTGAGACACCTGTTGGTGTGAGTAAGATGCCTGTCTGCATGGGTGAGACACCTGCCAGGGTGGGTGAGATGCCTGTCTTGGTGGGTGACACATGTCAGGGTGGGTGAGCTGTCTGTCAGGGTGGGTGAGATACATGCCAGGGTAGGTGAGACACCTGTCGGGGTGGGTGAGACACTTGTTGGGGTGAGTGAGACACATGCCAGGGTGGGTAATACATATGTTGGGGTGGTTAAGGCACCTGTTGGGGTGGGTGAGATGCCTGTCGGGGTGGGTGAGACACATGCCGGTATGGGTTATACGCATGTCGGAATGGGTGATACACATGTTGGGGTGGGTGATACACATGTCAGGGTGGGTGAGGCACCTGTCAGGGTGGGTGAGATGCCTGTTGGAGTAGGTGAGACACCTGTCGTTGTGAGTGAGACATCATGTCAGGGTGGGTGAGATGCCTGCCATGGTTGGTGAGATGCCTGCTAGGGTGGGTTATACATCTATCGGGGTTGGTGTGATATCTGTTAGGGTGGGTGATACACCTGTAGGGGTAGGTGATACACCTGTAGGGGTAGATGAGACACCTGTAGGGGTAGGTGAGACACCTGTCGGGGTAGGTGATACACCTGTAGGGGTAGGTGAGACACCTGTAGGGGTAGGTGAGACACCTGTCGGGGTAGGTGAGACACCTGTCGCCGTCTGAAACAGCAACCAGTGGTGGTGAGATCTATTTTAATAGATTTTCATTTTTGTTTATAAATTGAAAAAATACTTACAGCTTATAAGTGCATTTTATTCTGCCCACATGTTTTTAATAGTGCCAAATTATGTATATAATAATATATATTATATTATAAAAGAGATTGAATAACGTATTTGTAGGGGAATAATTCCATCCATTTCATTTAAGTTCTTTGAATGTTTTAACTACACTGGTAACATAATATGTTTCTTTTGAAAGCAAGCAAGTCAGGTATGGGTACTTTGAAATATTTACTGTTTGTGCTGAATTCACTCTCCACTCTTTTTGGTGTATCTTGCTTCCATACCTGGATTAAAATTGGGGGATAATTTGTTGTATTTGAGCTATTTGTTGTTGTGTTTTATGTCACCAATTTTTTTCGGGCATGCACTTTTTGCTTTAGAAATGGAAATTTTCCAAATTTTTAAACAAAGATTATTAAATTCCTGTACCAAAAGGTAGAATAGGAATATATAAATAAGTCCTTGGGGATTCTCCCATAAAACTCTGACATGTTAATGCTGTTTTATATGTAATGTATGTCACAATTTGTTTTTGTTTTTTTTAACATAAAATTTTTCATTAGATTCAACTTAAATTATTATTCCTTTTTAGTGAACAGTGTTTTAGGCATTTCCTCCAAGAAACTTGAAAATATCACCGATTTGCTCCTATGATAATAGATACTGTAGTTTTTGTTATGGATTCATTTATAAATTGAACGTGATAATTGTTTGACGTTCATGCAAGTATGAGGCTCAGGTCTATGTGTATGAATATGAACAGAAGCGTGTTTACAGATTGGAATTGGACCTATAGTTAATTATGCTGTGTAAAGACAGGTATACACATTAACACATATAAAATAAAATAAAAATCAATCAAATTCCAAAAATAATATTTTGTGCTGTGTTATATATTAAAAAAGATAAAACGAAAAACCCTATATACATGTATTTTGGTAAGTAATAAATATCTATTAAACCTTACTGCTCCAAGTTGTTAAAAACTAGAAAAAGATTTTCCCACCTCCAGTTTATATTTCTGTTATCTGTTGCACTATCACAAATACATTTTTTCAAAACAATGATTTCAAACGTTTATGGTTACCAGTATTTTGATCTATATATCGACATTGTATCACAGCACATGCATTCACGTTTTACTTTCAGCCAACCTGACTCCACTTGAGGGTAAAACAATATTGTATAACTTTCTCTTTGTTTGAGGCATGGATTTATTTAACAATATTGTATAACTTTCTCTTTGTTTGAGGCATGGATTTATTTAACAATATTGTATAACTTTCTCTTTGTTTGAGGCATGGATTTATTTAACAATATTGTATAACTTTCTCTTTGTTTGAGGCATGGATTTATTTAACAATATTGTAAAACTTTCTCTATGAGGAGTGGATTTATTTAACAATATTGTAAAACTTTCTCTATGAGGAGTGGATTTATTTAACAATATTGTAAAACTTTCTCTATGAGGAGTGGATTTATTTAAAGGGACATTCCTGCATTTGCTGCATTGTAAGATGTTTCAGACTAATACAATATTTCTACGATTAAACTTACATATTAAGTATATTTTCTTGTTTAGAATATCAGTGTCTGTATATATGCAATGTGTTTCTGGTCATCTTAATATTTGTAAGAAGCCCAAACTAGAAGTTGTCTTCAAATAATTTTGTATGTACGAAAAAATATATTTTAGGAACTAAAATGAAAGTTAACCTAGTACAAATATTAGAACGATCAGAAACAGGTTTAATATACAGCCACTAATATTTTATGCAGGAAAATATATTTGATATGTAATTACAGTCGTTAAAATGTCTCTGTCAGTGGATAACATCTTAAAAATTGCAGCAAATTCAGGAATATCCCTTTAACAATACTGTAAACTTTAGTGAGCTCCGTGGTCTAGTGGATAAGCTGCTGGACAATCAAGCTGACTACAGTGGTTCAAATTCTGTCAAAGCTGGCTCACACATTCATTCATCTTTCTCATCTATCACCCCCTGCCTATCATTCTCATTATCTTAATAAAAAAAACTTTCCAATTTCTCCCACGATTTCAGTCTGTTTCGACCCTTTCTGTCAGTTTCCTCTGACTCTGTCTTCTGAGCTGTCCACACCATCACCTACCTGTCTCCACGGGTGCAGTCTCTGTGTATTTCCCTGCACCCACCTGGCATCCTCGTCCTCTGCAGCTAATAAAGCTGGTCTGACCCACGGCACTAGCTAACGACTGCTGGTAGTAGGGGTGCATAGTAGGTGGTTACAAGTGCCTCTTAACAATGCCAGAAGTAACTACTGAACACTCCCCGAAGTGGTCAGACTAAGCCCACAGCTAAAAGCTGCTGGGGAATGGCAGGTGTGTGGCACAGATAGCCACAAGAGACAAGCACTTGTCACTGTTGGAGAGACAAGGACTGGGATGTGGAGGTGGACAGCGAAAGAAGTTGAAAGATAGGAGGAGTTGCCAGATCGGGAAGACATGAGATGGGATTCAGAGGAGAGAAAGGAAAGGGGGCAGTGGGATAAAAAAAAAAAATACTGTAAACTTTCTCTCTGTTTGAGAGTTGTAAGATGGGTGGGTGGGTGAATTATATCACTGCTTGTACTAAACTGCATGGTGTGTAATTGTTATTGTTGTGGGTGCTTGTATATATATCATGTTAAACTCAATGATACTATGTTGGTTTTTGTGTTTTGTTTCTGCCTTACAAAGCACTTCACACACAAAATTCACTTTGAACACTGCATCACATTTCTGCCAACAACTTAAATGTCCTATATCATAGTTATGAGTGACATATTTTGCTGATTTTACATTTATTTGTTATAAATAACTACAAATTAATCAATCTCACACATAATCTCTGCATAAATAACTAAAAGATGTGTTTGCTTATGCCTCAGTCACAAATGCACTGGTTGCTGCGCGGTTGGGGGGGGGGGGGGGGGGGGGGGTAACCGTATGGCATCCTGGCCTCCATAACATTGGGGAAAGAATTGTAGGGTTATCCCCAAAATATTTTCCATGGTGACATTAGATATGGTGTGTTTACATGGACCCTACGGGCTGACACATTTTTTCGGGCCATCAAACCTTAAGGACATCATAAGGGCATTGTAAGTTGACCGTATGTCCATAGTACGATGCCCGTACATTGTCCCGACATCGTGAGGGATCGTGTGGCCTCCCTGAAATGTCTCCAGATACCACAAGGTCACCTCAAGGCCGCAAGGTGCCCCAACGATATGTCTGCGGTGGGTTTCTGATTTTAAAAATCGTACGGTCTTCAAGAAATTATAATTCCACATTAAATGACCCTACGATGCCAAAAATCGGCCAAAAACTCAACGATGTCTGTAGGATGTCACCGATGCTCGTAGAATATTCATAGAATATCGTCAAAAACGCACATTATACGGGCATCTTACCCACTTACGATGCATTTGTGACTAGATTCCTGTCTTATCAAAGAGTAACAAATCTTATGAAATTAATGAATCCACTAAATCTGACAATCTGACTGAATAGTGCCATCAAACAGATGAGTTGCACAAAGACAGCAAACTTATCAGCAACACTTGAAGTGTTTGCCTCAACTATTCCATCTGTTGATCATTAAAGATTATTCAATTCTATTTTCTACTAGTAAATTAAGTTATATATACAGATGTAGTTGTAATTTTTATGGGTATTAAGTTGAAGGTGTATTACATTTCAAAGCAAAGGTTAAACTCTTCCATCTGTTGACCATTAAAGAGTACAATTTTATGTTCTACTGGTAAATTAAGTTATATTTAGTTATATATGGGTATAATACATTTCAAAGCAATGGTTAAATTATTTTGTGGGAAGCCGCCATCTTGCAACTTTGAAATAATGTCTTTAAAGGCTTGTTCTTATTGTTATGTAGCAGTTTAAACTATTTTTATTTTTATTCAGTTTTTATTTTCCATTATATTACACATTACTTATAACCATGCACATCTTGCTTAAATAATAATTGTTTTTGGCAAATGTAATGTGTTTTTTGTCATCCTGGTGTTTGTAGTAGTTCCAAATACATTTTATGATTTTATGTGAAACAGAAGTTTGACATGATCTAAACAGAATGAGAGAGAGAGAGAGAGAGAGAGAGAGAGAGAGAGAGAGAGAGAGAGAGAGAGAGAGAGAGAGAGAGAGAGAGAGATACAGGGGAGGGAACACACTGCCAGAACACCTGATATTCCTAAGAAGCAGCAAGGGATCTTTTATCCACAGTGTTCAATAGATAAATATACCACAGCCTTTGAACTACCTGTCATGGGGCACTAAATGAGATACAAAAACCACTAAGTCTATCAATGGTGATTGATCCTGTGACCATTGGCACCTCAGGCAATTGTGATACCATTGAGCCGCATCCTTTACTGTAGGTTTTATATTGTATTAAGTAACCGGACATTTATCAATGTAATTTTTACCTTGTAGGTAATTGATTGTTTGATTACTATTTCAGCCAGTGCACCACGACTGGTATATCAAAGGCTGTGGTATGTACTGTCCTGTCTATGAGATAGTGCCTATAAAAGATCCCTTGCTGTTAATCGAAAAGTGTAGCCCATTGATTGGGGCCAGTGGGTTTTCCCTCTTATTATCTGTGTGGTCCTTAACCATATGTCTGATGCCATGTAACAGTAGATAAAAACAATTTCAGTGTATCATTGAATAAAACCATTCTTTCTTTCTTTGGTTTAAAATACATGACATGTATTTTATAACTTGATCAATTAACTGTAACTTGCATTCAAATTAGTTATCTTCTGAAATTTTGGGGATGGGGGGTAGCCCAGTGGTAAAGTGCTTGCTTGGTGCGCAGTTGGTCTGGGATCAGTCCCTGTCGTCGGTGGACCCATTGGGCTATTTCTCATCCCAGCCAGTGCACCATGGCTACCGTAGTATATCAAAGGCCATGGTATGTGCTATCCTGTCTATGGGATGGTGCATATAAAAGATCCCTTACTATTAATGGAAAAATATACTGGGTTTCCTTTCTAAGACTATATGTCAAAATTACAAAATGTTTGACATCCAATAGCCGATGATTAATAAATCAATGTGCTCTAGTGGTGTCGTTAAAAAACAAAAACAAAAATCCTGTTCCTAAGATTTACTATAAAATCACTAAGCTACACAAATGTAAACTATGTGATTTTATACAATCTGTGACTTAATTATTATTTTTTTTAACGACACCACTAGAGCACATCAATTTATTAATCTCCAGCTATTGGATGTCAAACATTTGGTAATTCTGACTTAATCTTAGATAATCAACCTGCTACACATTTCCATTAATAGTAAGGAATCTTTTATATGCACCATTCCATAGACAGGACAGCACGTACCACAACCTTTAATATACCAGTCATGGTGCACTGGAAATACATTGTAGCCCAATGGGCCCACTGACGGGGATCGATCTTAAGCTGACCATGCATCAAGTAAGGGCTTTACCACTGGGCTATGTCCTGCTCCCAATCTGTGACTTTACACATTGATTAATTCACAAAAGATTTCCAAACAATTCTTAATTTTATATACCGGTATGTGTAGTACGGTTGTGTAGGTATAAAGTGCTCCTACTGGCAGTATCTATGTGGAATTTCCCTATTAGCTCAGTTGGTAGAGCGCTGGACTGTCGTATTGAGTTTGTTTTGTTTAACAACACCACTAGAGCACATTGATTAATCAATCATCGGCTACTGGATGTCTAAAATTTGGTAATTCTGACTCGTGGTCATTAGAGGAAACCCGCTACAGCTTTCCTAATGCAGCAAGGGATCTTTTTTATGAACAGTCCCATAGACAGGATAGTACATACCACAGACTTTGTTACACCAGTTGTGGATCACTGGTTCGAATGAGAATTAGCCCAATGGTCCCACCGACGGGGAGCGATCCCACATCGACTGTGCATCAAGCAAGTGCTTTACCACTGGGCTACGTCCCCCCCCCCCCCTATACTGAGAGTCTGTGGTTCGAATCCCTTCAGTGGATATTGATTTTTCTGTTATTTATATGTATGTATATTTGTTTTGCTCAGTGTCGCACATAGACGAAGTGTTGCCGAGTCACCGTCGGAGGATGAAGGCAGACAAGGAAGACGAAGATTACTACCCGTTTGGTCGGCCCGGGGCCGGGGCGCCGGTGCTTGACAGCCAAGGCAAACCCAGAGCATCGCTGAATGGATCATTAACAAAACAGGTAGGGCTGAATTTATTATATTGTTTTCTCATTTGGTCGACAGCCAGGGCAAACCCAGGGCATCGTTGAATGGATCATTAACAAAGCAGGTAGGGCTGAATTTATTATATTGTTCTCTCATTTGGTCGACAGCCAGGGCAAACCCAGGGCATCGCTGAATGGATCATTAACAAAACAGGTAGGGCTGAATTTATTATATTGTTCTCTCATTTGGTCGACAGCCAGGGCAAACCCAGGGCATCGCTGAATGGATCATTAACAAAACAGATCTTTATTTCTTGCATGTTTTGTGGCCATGTTTTTCAGGCCCATAGAAACTGGGAGGGTTGAGGGGCTATATACTCCCCTAATTGAAGACAGAAATGTACTTTTTTTGTCCTACTTTTTATAAATAAAGAAAAAAATCTGGCTTGTACCCGCCCTTAAAAACCTCCCCACCCCTACCCCTACCAGATATCATTCCTATGGCAAACCCAGGGCATCGCTGAAAGGATCATTAACAAAACAGATCTTTATTTCTTGCATGTTTTGTGGCCATGTTTTTCAGGCCCATAGAAACTGGGAGGGTTGAGGGGCTATATACTCCCCAAATTGAAGACAGAAATGTACTTTTTTTGTCCTACTTTTTATAAATATAGAAAAAAATCTGGCTTGTACCCGCCCTTAAAAACCTCCCCACCCCTACCCCTACCAGATATCATTCCTATGGCAAACCCAGGGCATCGCTGAATGGATCATTAACAAAACTAAAGAAGCCTGTTTTTCCTATGCCAATCCGTGACTTGACACATTGATAAATTCTTACAAAAAAATAACAAACAATTCTTATATAATTTTTAGTATATATATTGTTCTCTCATTTGGTCGACTCTGCCTTGTACAGAGATATTACTTGGATAATGATAATGGTTTTAGCATTCAGATTGAGATGACAAAGTTGTAGGAATTGCAAATATTTATATGTATATGACTTGTATTTATAAAAGATATTTGTTTTATAGAAAATATCAGTCAATATCAGGAGATGAATATTAATATACTTGTAGGAGTTGTGTACAATTAAATGACTTGTATTTATAAAATAATATTATATTTGTTGTATAGAAAACATTAGCAGACATCAGGAGATAAATGTTAATTAAATATACTCTCAGAAGTTGTGTACATTTAAATGACTTATATTTATAAAATATATTTGTTGTATAAAAAAACATCAGCAAACATCAGAAGATAAATATAACATAGTTATAGGAGTTATGTGTATTTAAATGTCTTGTATTTATAAAAGATATTTGTTGTATAGAAAACATTAGCAGACATCAGGAGATAAATATTAGTATAGTCATAGGAGTTGTGTTTAATAAGATGACTTGCATTTGTAAAAGATATTTGTTGTGTAGAAAATATGAGTAGACATCAGGAGATAAATATAATATGATTGTAGGAGTTGTGTATATTTAAATGATTTGTATTTATAAAATTAAGATATTTGTTGTAGAGAAAACATCATGAGATAAATATTAATATGGTGTTAGGAGTTGTGTATATTTAAATGACTTGTATTTATAAAATTAAGATATTTGTTGTAGAGAAAACATCATGAGATAAATATTAATATGTGTAGGAGTTGTGTATATTTAAATTACTTTTATTTGTTGTATAGAAAACGTCAGCAGACATTAGGAGGAAACAATTGGCTGCTCGAGAACTACTCAAGGAACTCAGTGAGTCTCAGTTTTTATTACCTAGTCGAATAATCATTATATACAGAAATATGTGTTGAGCGTCTTTTTAAAAAATTGAATTATTTTATTTTGATGATGGTAGAATAGTATGTGTACGGTCAATGACAATTTTTGCCTCATCATTTTTGCTTCATAAACAATAAATATAGTGCATCCAACGGTAATCTGGGACAGGATGTAGCCCAGTGGTAAAGCACTCACTTGATGCACAGTCAGTTTAGGATCGATCCCCATCGGTGGACCCATTGGGCTATTGCTTGTTCCAGCCAGTGCTCCACAACTGGTGTAACAATGGCCATAGTATATATTATCCTGTCTGTGGGATGGTGCATATAAAAGATCCCTTGCTGCTAATCGAAAAAGAGTAGCCCATGAAGTGGCAACAGTGGGTTGTGGGTTTCTTCTCTCTATATCTCTCAATTTTCACCCTTACCCTGAATCCCTTGGCATCAACAGTGTACAGTATAACTGGAAAATCAACTCTTTAGGCTAAGCATGCACCTTCTACCTTAATGCTGGAAAGTATTAGGTTCACATTCCGTTACCAGATTCTACCCAAAGTGGCCTTTAAACAGCTTAAAGGGACAGATCCTAGTTTCAACCGGTGAAAATTAGAACTAAGTTCAGTTAATCTACAGACCTGTAACACATTTGGATAAAGTTACAATTGAGTGAAATATGAGTCTGTGACTTTGAAATGGTGAAATACCCTCTAAAATAGACAAAAAATAGACTCCTTAACTGTTACTTCTCAGACGCACGTGCATTTTTTAAAATATGAGAAATGTATTTTGTGATATTAAAAACACCAGGATGACCAAACACACTTCGAATGTGTGGAAATGGATAATCTAAACAATAAAATCTAAGTAGTAAAGTATTATTTCAGTTAACAAAAACGGCTCTAATAGTAAAAAATATGCCTTAGTGTTTAAAAACTAGGTTATGTCCCTTTAATTAATGGAGCAAGGTATAGGTCTCTACACTGACATATTTATCACAAACACACATCTGTAACAACTAACTACTAACCCACTGACCTGGACACAGAGCTCAGATAGCTGAGGTATGGGTGCCAAGGACAGCGTGCTTGAACTTTAACTAGACATACATGTAAGCATGAAAAACCTATAGTCCTTCCCACAGGGAATGCATTTTTTCATATTATGGAATTTACTACAAGTTATTTATTTCTGAGCACACTGATTTCATTTCTAAATTTCAGACAAAAATACATGTAATATTTAGGTTATTTTCAAGCTATTTATTTCTGAGCACACTGATTTCTAAATTTCAGACAAAAATACATGTAATATTTAGTTTATTTTCAAGTTATTTATTTTTGAGCAGACTGCTTTCTAAATTTCAGACAAAAATACATGTAGTACATGTATTTCTTGTTATTTCCAAAACAATTTGACTTTTCTGTTATGTCAGACTAAAATGAAATTATTTACCAAAAAATGTTTTTGTAGGAGGATGGGATGGTATGGAAGAGTAGAAAGGCAACTGAAAGAAAAAACATTCTTCAGTTTTCCGACTTAAAACTTGACAATATCGACTTATAACTTGATAATATTGACTTATAACTCAATAATATTGACTTATAACTCAATAATATCGACTTATAACTCAATAATATTGAGATATAACTTGATACTATCGACTTATAACTCAATGATATCAACTTATAACTTGATAATATCGACATATATCTCAATAATATTGACTTATATCTCGGTAATATCAACTTATATCATTATATATCTCAACAATATTGTCTTATATCTCAATAATATCGACTTATAACTGGGCTATTTTTCATTCCAGCCAGTGTACCACAACTGGTGTAACAAAGGCCATGGTATGTACTATCCTGTCTGTGGGATGGTGTATATAAAAGATCCCTTGCTGCTTATTGAAAAGAGTAGCCCATGAAGTGGCGACAGTGGGTTTTCTCTCTCAATATCTGTGTGGTCCTTAACCATATGTCTGATGCCATATAACCGTAAATAAAATGTGTTGAGTGTGTCGTTAAATAAAACATTTCCTTCTTTTTTTTATGTTCAGTTTAATTTTGCCAGTCTACATGTAGCTTCATTCATCTCTGAATACATGTGCTTGTCAAAAGTGGTTTTCTTTAATTGTTTTTTGCAATCTTGATGACAACACAGATGAAAAAAAGAGTGGTATGAATTATGTCTTAATTTTGTTTCATCGGACAATAGCCCACTGGTCAGTAGCCCACTGGACAAAAGCCTAGCACTTTTTGTTTTTTGTTTTTTTGTTTTTGAGAAAGTAGGTAATCAACCCGAATTCAAACACAAAATACATTATTTTTAAAATCATTATTTAATGTACGAAAACAATTTTAATTAACTCTTATTCTGCTACATTTGTTTTGCAAAATTCAAAGAATTTTCACAATGTTATACATTTCTGGTAATATTATTAAAATCTGTTGATATTTTAACATGAAATTAAATACACATACCGGTCTACCATAAAGACAACCTCTGCAATTAAAAAAATGTCCATGGAAAGAAAAACCTGAATGTAGTGCAAGACAAAAATGTGCCGTGGAGGATTAAAAACTCCACAGCATTCTCCAGCATTCTCCAGCATTCCACAGCATTCTCCAGCATTCCACAGCATTCTCCAGCATTCCACAGCATTCTCCAGGGGTTGTAATGATCCACCTACGTCATAGCAGCATTTGTTAGTCACGTCACCAGACTGGAACAGGAAGCAGATAGCTAATTGGAAGATTTTAGCCATCCCATTGACTGTTGGGATGTTGGGACCAGACTGCTATCTCTAGGAGAATATGCATTTTGTTTGAGGTCAGGTTAAGTATTCTTAAAAGAGAAAGCACTCCCACATTTTCTCCATTTGTGTGTTTTATTTGATGGTGGGCTTTTGTCCACTTTCTTAAAAAAAAGTAGTGACCATTTGTCCATGTGGCTATTGTCAAGTACAGTATTGTCTGGTGAAGTCTTGTGCACACACTGGCTGGAACAATGTTGTTTGTGAGTGTGGCATGTGTGGTTAACTTTGTAAATGCACGTACTTGGTATAGTACTATTATAATAACTCAATAGTTTATACTTACATGTACAATATTAGAGGTAGCTGCCAGCACACCATCACCTGAATATTGGGGCAGGGTACAGACTAAATAATTGGGTGAACACTGTAGATATAGTGGCATGGTCAAACTAAATAACTGGGAAAAAAATATTAGAAGGTGTATGCACCAAATCAAATCCAATAGACGACAATAGTAACATATGTGGCTAAAAATGCCTACCTGCAGCATATCAATCAACAAAAAACACCACAGATATAAATACTACCACCCATCACTCTTAAAGTGAATCAGAAAATTTTGGGGGTCAAGCTGCTCATTTCAGAGATAACGGGTAGCGTCTATGACTACCCTAGTTCTGCACAAAATTTGAGTACTTTTTTTTAACAGGTACCCAATACATGTTCCAATCACAAGGTTACTTGACACAGTGGTACTAGATGAAATAAAAGTAAAGTTTGTTTTACTTAACGACACCACTAGAGCACATTGATTTTTTTTATCTTATCATCGGCTATTGGACGTCAAACATATGGTCATTCTGACACTGTTTTTTAGAGGAAACCCGCTGTCGCCATATAGGCTACTCTTTTATGACAGGCAGCAATGGATCTTTTATTTGCGCTTCCCACAGGCAGGATAGCACACACCATAGCCTTTGTTGAACCAGTTATGGATCACTGGCCAGTGCAAGTGGTTTACACCTACCCACTGAGCCTTGTGGAGCACTTACTCAGGGTTTGGAGTTGGTATCTGGATTAAAAATCCCATGCCTCGACTGGGATCTGAACCCAGTACCTACCAGCCTGTAGACCGATGGCCTAACCACGACGCCACCGAGGCCTGTCCTAGATAAAATAAAAATGCATAAATTTGTTTTGCCCAGATGAAACTAATTTTTTTTTTACAACTAACACACTCAAATTTATCAGCATCACCGGACTTATATTAACTGCTCTATCAAAAGATGGATGCACCTTGAACTTTGACCCAGCTGGAAGTTATTCGATTCAGTACTACCTATCTGCCAGCACACCATTACCTAAATAATATTGGGTCAGGGTTAAACTAAATAACTGGAAGGACACAGAGATAGAAGTGAACACATTTATCGTTCTCTAAACGGGCAACAGGCAACTCTATTAACGTGCCCCTATCCACAAGGGTTCAGGCACGCCCGCCCCGGATCTAGCCTCTGACTTCGCCAGTGACCACCTCCGGGGCGGGTCGTTCTCTAAATACTAGGGCTTACTCCAATCCATATATTTATGGCATGGTTGCACGAAGTGTCAATTTCACTAAAACTCTGTTTGTGTGTAACCTCAACTGTGAATAACACTTAAAGGAAATAAAACAATGACATGTTCCCCCACCTACTACTGACCCTGGTCGGGCTGCTCATGCTCTCTTGCACTTGTCAGCACGAGCGGTACCTCCTCCCACCCACCCCAAACCCTTTCCTGTCCTGGACGGAGGAGCAGGTGGATGTCGACACCTGCGCCCATGACAGGCATGCACTACAACAGCTTGTTCTGAATGTGCATGTTAAGCCCTATGACCTGACCTGACCTGACCTGACCTGACCTGACCTGACCTGATGACATGTCTTGGCAAGAAAATGAAAGTTGATGAGCTATATACACTATAAATATATGCTTAAATAATTAAAAAAATAAAAACCTTGGCATTCTTGCTTTAAAATAATAAATGGTGTACAGGGTATTCTGAATATGATAATGAAACGACTGCTATTGGTACTCAAACAATATATTATGTTGAACAATTTTGTTCAGTTCATTCATTCTGTGTCAGTATAGATTGGCTAAAATGTACTACTCAACCTTTGCTAGGGATATACCAAATATCTATCATGATAAACAATTTACATACATCTTAAACTTGTACAACGTGATCAATGAGACTTATATGCAGTTTGCATGTTCCATACATAGACAATAACTTACGAGTTACGAGGAATTATGGATTATCTGTCCCAAGTGAAATTAATGTTGTCAGTCACATGCTTTAGCAAGGGACCGATAATCCGTAATTCCGAGTATCGAGTGGGTTATTGTATTTATTACCCATAGTGTAAATAGTTTAGAAACTTAAACTTTAAACTTCTTACATGACACAAACTATATAATATACAAGATGTGAAAGTCTGAGGAAACTGATGACGTTGCTAAAAAAAAGTAATGATGTCAAAAGTTATCTTTAGGTACACAAATCAAATGTAAGCAAGAGAGGTCACATTCGTAATGAACTGATGTTTCTAGTGGGAAGTAAATGAACTATAAATAAATTAGTTTAGAGCATGTTTAATTGTTAACAAGAACAAATTACTTAAACAATTTCAACAAAAACTGAACACCGGTGGAGCTAAATGTTTTGTAAAATCTCATCAACGAGAGACGACAGTCAAGGAAACTGATAATGAAACTGATAATGTCACCAAACTAACGTCATGACGTCAGCAGGGAAAGATAGAAAATATATTCACCTGCATCTGACTGCCCTTATGGGTAATAAATTACAGTAATGCATGACTGCAGTTATACGTGTCATCCATTGAACACAATAATTATAGGATATTAATTAAACGAGCTTCCATTTCGTATCATGTTTATGTCCCGAGTTAAATATGTTTCAATTGTCACTAGCATTAGCACTCAAGGGACAACGAAAATGATTTCATGAGGGACATAAACATGATATGAAATGGAAGCTTGTTTAATATCCTATTTATTACCCATAATGGATCTTAATTTATATCACTCAACTCATTTGGTTGACGTTCCTGTAAGGTTGTAGTGCTCCAATCAATGACACTATTGTGTGATGTCAAAGTGTTTTGTCTCACTTGGCATTCTAGTGGGACGTATCACTTGGCGTTCTAGTGGGACGTATCACTTGGCATTCTAGTGGGACGTATCACTTGGCATTCTAGTGGGACGTATCACTTGGCGTTCTAGTGGGACGTATCACTTGGCATTCTAGTGGGACATATCACTTGGCGTTCTAGTGGGACGTATCACTTGGCGTTCTAGTGGGACATATCACTTTGATATTATACCAAGATATTCTTAACCATATGGGTAATAAATTCAGTCACTTTACTTGTTTTTCCAAATATCCTTGACGAAAGTTGAACAGTATATTTGCATTTTTTACTAGTTGTTGAGCTATATATAGAACCTTCTCCTGTTTTATCTTTGAAAGTCCCCAGTCATCTGATAAAGGTGGGGGCGGGATTTAGCTCAGTCGGTTGAGTGCTCGTTTGATGTGCTTGTGTCGCAGGATCGAACCACCTCGGTGGATCCATTCAACTGATTGCGTTTTTTCTCGTTCCAACCAGTGCACCACAACTGTTCAAAGGCCATGGTATGTGTTTTCCTGTCTGTGGGAAAGTGCATATAAAATATCCCTTGCTGCATTAGGAAAGATGTAGTGGGTTTCCTCTGATGACTACGAGTCAGAATTACCAAATGTTTCACATCCAATAGCCGATGAGTAATTAATCTGTGTGCTCTAGTGATGTCGTTAAACAAAACAAATTTTAACTGATAAAGGTTTTCGTATGTTTTTCATGTGCTATTATCTTCCTATATAAGTACAGAATTACACTTAAACATTGTCAAGTAATAATTTTTACAATACAGAAAATGGGCTTAAAAAAGACCTTTCAGTACGGTAGCTGCATTAGGCCAAAAAAAAAAAAAAAAAGAGTTGGTGATAGTCCTTTTGATCACACAAATCAGGGTAGGGGGAGGAGGTTTTTATTTTTAAAAACATTTCTGTGAAAAACTTTATAAAACCCTGGAGATCATTTTGTTTGCGAGAGTAGCAGCCAAAAGCGCATGCGCCTGGATGTTGTAGTTCCTTCACTGGCCGCCAGATGGACCTGGTGATGGTTTAATTAACCCGTTACGGTGCTTATGAAAGTTGAATTGCTGCTATCTCAACGCATTTTTAACAGTTTTTAACCAAATAAAAAATATAATAAATTCAGGGGCGGGCGCATTTTTCAGGTACGGGCGGGGACGATCACCAACTTTTTTTTAATTTGGCCTTATACAGTAAAAAGTGATCATGTGTTTTCTCTGTTACATTTACAGATCAGGAGATGGTCGAACAGAAAAAGAATAAAGAAGACATGAACAACTATATGAAACAGCCTGTAAGTAACTTATCTCATTTCAACTTATTTCTGTGCTTATATCCAATTCAGGTTCAAACAAGCTGTCCTGGGCACACACACCTCAGCTATCTGGGTTTTTTGTCCAGGACAGTGAGTTAGTTGTTTGTAGTTATTGAGAGAGAGACCGGCCTCCGTGGCGTCGTGGTTAGCCATCGGTCTACAGGCTGGTAGGTACTGGGTTCGGATCCCAGTCGAGGCATGGGTTTTTAATCCAGATACCGACTCCAAACCCTGAGTGAGTGCTCCGCAAGGCTCAATGGGTAGGTGTAAACCACTTGCACCGACCAGTGATCCATAACTGGTTAAACAAAGGCCATGGTTTGTGCTATCCTGCCTGTGGGAAGCGCAAATAAAAGATCCCTTGCTGCCTGTCATAAAAGAGTAGCCTATGTGGCGACAGCGGGTTTCCTCTTAAAATCTGTGTGGTCCTTAACCATATGTCTGATGCCATATAACCGTAAATAAAATGTGTTGAGTGCGTCGTTAAATAAAACATTTTTTTTTTTTTTCTTTATTGAGAGAGAAGAGGGTGTAATGGTCTTAGACCTACCCATTAAGTCATCAAAAATCGCTCTGGGTGGGAGCCAGTACTGGGTGGGAGCTGGTACCGGGTTGTGAACCATGTATCTACCAGCCTGATGGCATAACCACGACGCCACCGAGGCTGATAGACTTCATTTCATTGGTATTGACATGGGTAAACTTGCTCTGGGTAGGACCCGGTACTGGGCTGCAAACCCTGTACCTATCAGCCTTATGTCCGATGGCTTAACCACGATATAATTGAGGCTGGTTGCAAGTACTAAAAACACACAAACATTGACACTACCTGGAACCCTGTAGAGACGTAGTCATAGACATGAACAAATATGTGAATCAGTGTAGCTGTAAACAAACACACATGTAGGTTAAGTATTGTCTGTTATTTCTTTTACATTCATTGCGTGGAATAAACAAAATAAATCATCCGCAAACTGTGAATTGGCGAAGCCATTCTGACATAAATTTACAAATTATTTTTGTTTTGTTCATACCCAGATGAACATGAAAGAAATAACAGACAATTCTTATAATTAAATTTAAAACATACTTACTAATAATAACACTAAAAGTTTATATTTTATTTTGAATTATATTTTGGTTCTTAAACAATAACACTCAGTAAGCCAAACTACCAATATAAAATCAGACCTGTCAACCCTCCCGGATTCCGCGGGAGTCTCCCGGTATTTGATCAAATCTCCCCCCGCCTGCGCAGGAGACAATTTCTCCTGTTAAATGACATTTTTGTAAGCATAAACAAAAATCGATCCCGTTTTGCCAAAATAACATAAGGGAAGTAACTCATTCTCATTCGGAAAATGTCGACTACTTTCGGTTTCCGAGAAGGTAACAGGCCGAATTGTCCCGACTGTTTAACCTTTACCGAAGTAGGACTTGTGGGATATTTATATTGTTAAAAAAGCACATGGAGTTTATAAAATGACGTTTTATTATAATGTTTGTTGTCATCGTAATGGCTACAAAGCGTGTTGCCGATAATTCAACAGGCTGTGTATTGCCATTCAGTGTTGCCATATATATAACTATCCAATTTTGTTCTAATAACACCTCTGAATTGTAAAATGTCTTCCCACTAGATTACATAATGAAACTATGACGAATCTGAAGTGCCAGACACTGGCCCAGAGTTGACAGCAATGATACACACGATGCATGTTAAAATCACAAGTCACAGCAAGACAACGAAAAGACCAATTAGCTATATAAACATACTTGTGTCAGTTAAATTTTGTATGTTTGCGCAGTAAAATGTTGGTAACAAGGGTACACTTCAAGAGATTATTTTTGTACAATTAATAAATGTTGTGTTTGACATAAAGTTACTAACGGAAATGGGTATAATTCCGGTAAATTTCACACGATGTCCATAATGAGGTTTTACTTATGATTAATGTATTTTTACTATTATGAGGAACAGTGGCGTGGTACTTATATTGTAATATATATATATTTTAAATCTTGCGATTTTGGGTTAAATTGTGTTAATTTAAAAAATCTCCTGCTTTTTTACAAAATCTCCTGCTTTTTCAACACACACCTCCTGTTTTCTCTTGACTAAAGGTTGACAGGTCTGTATAAAATGACATCATCAGGTATAACGTTTCCTGACGTTATTTTTACATTCATCAAGAAATGAACAAACTCACGTTGCTAATGCTGGACCAGTGGGATGATGTTAAATTGTAATGAATGTACCAGAATAGCACCTGAATAGCCTGTAACATATAGACATGGACAAACACCTGAATAGCCTGTAACATATAGACATGGTCAAACACCCGAATAGCCTGTAACATATAGACATGGTCAAACACCTGAATAGCCTGTAACATATAGACATGGTCAAACACCTGAATAGCCTGTAACATATAGACATGGACAAACACCTGAATAGCCTGTAACATATAGACATGGTCAAACACCTGAATAGCCTGTAACATATAGACATGGTCAAACACCCGAATAGCCTGTAACATATAGACATGGTCAAACACCCGAATAGCCTGTAACATATAGACATGGACAAACACCCGAGTAGCCTGTAACATATAGACATGGACAAACACCCGAGTAGCCTGTAACATATAGACATGGACAAACACCTGAGTAGCCTGTAACATATAGACATGGACAAACACCTGAGTAGCCTGTAACATATAGACATGGACAAACACCTGAGTAGCCTGTAACATATAGACATGGTCAAACACCTGAGTAGCCTGTAACATATAGACATGGTCAAACACCTGAGTAGCCTGTAACATATAGACATGGACAAACACCTGAGTAGCCTGTAACATATCGACATGGACAAACACCTGAATAGCCTGTAACATATCGACATGGACAAACACCTGAATAGCCTGTAACATATAGACATGGACAAACACCTGAATAGCCTGTAACATATAGACATGGACAAACACCCGAATAGCCTGTAACACATGGTCAAACACCCGAATAGCCTGTAACATATAGACATGGACAAACACCTGAATAGCCTGTAACATATAGACATGGACAAACACCCGAATAGCCTGTAACATATAGACATGGACAAACACCTGAATAGCCTGTAACATATAGACATGGACAAACACCTGAATAGCCTGTAACATATAGACATGGACAAACACCCGAATAGCCTGTAACATATAGACATGGACAAACACCCGAATAGCCTGTAACATATAGACATGGACAAACACCCGAATAGCCTGTAACATATAGACATGGACAAACACCCGAATAGCCTGTAACATATAGACATGGACAAACACCTGAATAGCCTGTAACATATAGACATGGACAAACACCTGAATAGCCTGTAACATATAGACATGGACAAACACCCGAATAACCTGTAACATATAGACATGGACAAACACCCGAATAGCCTGTAACATATAGACATGGACAAACACCCGAATAGCCTGTAACATATAGACATGGACAAACACCCGAATAGCCTGTAACATATAGACATGGACAAACACCCGAATAGCCTGTAACATATAGACATGGACAAACACCCGAATAGCCTGTAACATATAGACATGGTCAAACACCCGAATAGCCTGTAACATATAGACATGGTCAAACACCCGAATAGCCTGTAACATATAGACATGGACAAACACCCGAGTAGCCTGTAACATATAGACATGGACAAACACCCGAGTAGCCTGTAACATATAGACATGGACAAACACCTGAGTAGCCTGTAACATATAGACATGGACAAACACCTGAGTAGCCTGTAACATATAGACATGGACAAACACCTGAGTAGCCTGTAACATATAGACATGGTCAAACACCTGAGTAGCCTGTAACATATAGACATGGTCAAACACCTGAGTAGCCTGTAACATATAGACATGGACAAACACCTGAGTAGCCTGTAACATATCGACATGGACAAACACCTGAATAGCCTGTAACATATCGACATGGACAAACACCTGAATAGCCTGTAACATATAGACATGGACAAACACCTGAATAGCCTGTAACATATAGACATGGACAAACACCCGAATAGCCTGTAACACATGGTCAAACACCCGAATAGCCTGTAACATATAGACATGGACAAACACCTGAATAGCCTGTAACATATAGACATGGACAAACACCTGAGTAGCCTGTAACATATAGACATGGACAAACACCTGAATAGCCTGTAACATATAGACATGGACAAACACCCGAATAGCCTGTAACATATAGACATGGACAAACACCCGAATAGCCTGTAACATATAGACATGGACAAACACCCGAATAGCCTGTAACATATAGACATGGACAAACACCTGAATAGCCTGTAACATATAGACATGGACAAACACCTGAATAGCCTGTAACATATAGACATGGACAAACACCCGAATAGCCTGTAACATATAGACATGGACAAACACCCGAATAGCCTGTAACATATAGACATGGACAAACACCCGAATAGCCTGTAACATATAGACATGGACAAACACCCGAATAGCCTGTAACATATAGACATGGACAAACACCTGAATAGCCTGTAACATATAGACATGGACAAACACCTGAATAGCCTGTAACATATAGACATGGACAAACACCCGAATAACCTGTAACATATAGACATGGACAAACACCCGAATAGCCTGTAACATATAGACATGGACAAACACCCGAATAGCCTGTAACATATAGACATGGACAAACACCCGAATAGCCTGTAACATATAGACATGGACAAACACCCGAATAGCCTGTAACATATAGACATGGTCAAACACCCGAATAGCCTGTAACATATAGACATGGTCAAACACCCGAATAGCCTGTAACATATAGACATGGACAAACACCCGAATAGCCTGTAACATATAGACATGGACAAACACCCGAATAGCCTGTAACATATAGACATGGACAAACACCCGAATAGCCTGTAACATATAGACATGGACAAACACCCGAATAGCCTGTAACATATAGACATGGTCAAACACCCGAATAGCCTGTAACATATAGACATGGACAAACACCCGAATAGCCTGTAACATATAGACATGGACAAACACCTGAGTAGCCTGTAACATATAGACATGGTCAAACACCCGAATAGCCTGTAACATATAGACATGGTCAAACACCCGAATAGCCTGTAACATATAGACATGGTCAAACACCCGAATAGCCTGTAACATATAGACATGGTCAAACACCTGAATAGCCTGTAACTTATAGACATGGACAAACATAACTTATAGACATGGACAAACACCTGAATAGCCTGTAACATATAGACATGGTCAAACACCCGAATAGCCTGTAACATATAGACATGGACAAACACCCGAATAGCCTGTAACATATAGACATGGACAAACACCCAAATAGCCTGTAACATATAGACATGGACAAACACCCGAATAGCCTGTAACATATAGACATGGACAAACACCCGAATAGCCTGTAACATATAGACATGGTCAAACACCCGAATAGCCTGTAACATATAGACATGGACAAACACCCGAATAGCCTGTAACATATAGACATGGACAAACACCCGAATAGCCTGTAACATATAGACATGGTCAAACACCCGAATAGCCTGTAACATATAGACATGGACAAACACCCGAATAGCCTGTAACATATAGACATGGACAAACACCTGAGTAGCCTGTAACATATAGACATGGTCAAACACCCGAATAGCCTGTAACATATAGACATGGTCAAACACCCGAATAGCCTGTAACATATAGACATGGTCAAACACCCGAATAGCCTGTAACATATAGACATGGTCAAACACCTGAATAGCCTGTAACTTATAGACATGGACAAACATAACTTATAGACATGGACAAACACCTGAATAGCCTGTAACATATAGACATGGTCAAACACCCGAATAGCCTGTAACATATAGACATGGACAAACACCCGAATAGCCTGTAACATATAGACATGGACAAACACCCGAATAGCCTGTAACATATAGACATGGACAAACACCCGAATAGCCTGTAACATATAGACATGGTCAAACACCCGAATAGCCTGTAACATATAGACATGGACAAACACCCGAATAGCCTGTAACATATAGACATGGACAAACACCTGAGTAGCCTGTAACATATAGACATGGTCAAACACCCGAATAGCCTGTAACATATAGACATGGTCAAACACCCGAATAGCCTGTAACATATAGACATGGTCAAACACCCGAATAGCCTGTAACATATAGACATGGTCAAACACCTGAATAGCCTGTAACTTATAGACATGGACAAACATAACTTATAGACATGGACAAACACCTGAATAGCCTGTAACATATAGACATGGTCAAACACCCGAATAGCCTGTAACATATAGACATGGTCAAACACCCGAATAGCCTGTAACATATAGACATGGACAAACACCCGAATAGCCTGTAACATATAGACATGGACAAACACCTGAGTAGCCTGTAACATATAGACATGGTCAAACACCCGAATAGCCTGTAACATATAGACATGGTCAAACACCCGAATAGCCTGTAACATATAGACATGGACAAACACCCGAATAGCCTGTAACATATAGACATGGACAAACACCCGAATAGCCTGTAACATATAGACATGGTCAAACACCCGAATAGCCTGTAACATATAGACATGGACAAACACCCGAATAGCCTGTAACATATAGACATGGACAAACACCCGAATAGCCTGTAACATATAGACATGGACAAACACCCGAATAGCCTGTAACATATAGACATGGTCAAACACCCGAATAGCCTGTAACATATAGACATGGTCAAACACCCGAATAGCCTGTAACATATAGACATGGACAAACACCCGAATAGCCTGTAACATATAGACATGGTCAAACACCCGAATAGCCTGTAACATATAGACATGGACAAACACCCGAATAGCCTGTAACATATAGACATGGACAAACACCCGAATAGCCTGTAACATATAGACATGGTCAAACACCCGAATAGCCTGTAACATATAGACATGGACAAACACCCGAATAGCCTGTAACATATAGACATGGTCAAACACCCGAATAGCCTGTAACATATAGACATGGTCAAACACCTGAATAGCCTGTAACATATAGACATGGTCAAACACCTGAGTAGCCTGTAACATATAGACATGGACAAACACCTGAATAGCCTGTAACATATAGACATGGTCAAACACCCGAATAGCCTGTAACATATAGACATGGACAAACACCCGAATAGCCTGTAACATATAGACATGGACAAACACCCGAATAGCCTGTAACATATAGACATGGACAAACACCCGAATAGCCTGTAACATATAGACATGGTCAAACACCCGAATAGCCTGTAACATATAGACATGGACAAACACCCGAATAGCCTGTAACATATAGACATGGACAAACACCTGAGTAGCCTGTAACATATAGACATGGTCAAACACCCGAATAGCCTGTAACATATAGACATGGTCAAACACCCGAATAGCCTGTAACATATAGACATGGTCAAACACCCGAATAGCCTGTAACATATAGACATGGTCAAACACCTGAATAGCCTGTAACTTATAGACATGGACAAACATAACTTATAGACATGGACAAACACCTGAATAGCCTGTAACATATAGACATGGTCAAACACCCGAATAGCCTGTAACATATAGACATGGTCAAACACCCGAATAGCCTGTAACATATAGACATGGACAAACACCCGAATAGCCTGTAACATATAGACATGGACAAACACCTGAGTAGCCTGTAACATATAGACATGGTCAAACACCCGAATAGCCTGTAACATATAGACATGGTCAAACACCCGAATAGCCTGTAACATATAGACATGGACAAACACCCGAATAGCCTGTAACATATAGACATGGACAAACACCCGAATAGCCTGTAACATATAGACATGGTCAAACACCCGAATAGCCTGTAACATATAGACATGGACAAACACCCGAATAGCCTGTAACATATAGACATGGACAAACACCCGAATAGCCTGTAACATATAGACATGGACAAACACCCGAATAGCCTGTAACATATAGACATGGTCAAACACCCGAATAGCCTGTAACATATAGACATGGTCAAACACCCGAATAGCCTGTAACATATAGACATGGACAAACACCCGAATAGCCTGTAACATATAGACATGGTCAAACACCCGAATAGCCTGTAACATATAGACATGGACAAACACCCGAATAGCCTGTAACATATAGACATGGACAAACACCCGAATAGCCTGTAACATATAGACATGGTCAAACACCCGAATAGCCTGTAACATATAGACATGGACAAACACCCGAATAGCCTGTAACATATAGACATGGTCAAACACCCGAATAGCCTGTAACATATAGACATGGTCAAACACCTGAATAGCCTGTAACATATAGACATGGTCAAACACCTGAGTAGCCTGTAACATATAGACATGGTCAAACACCTGAATAGCCTGTAACATATAGACATGGTCAAACACCCGAATAGCCTGTAACATATAGACATGGACAAACACCCGAATAGCCTGTAACATATAGACATGGACAAACACCCGAATAGCCTGTAACATATAGACATGGACAAACACCCGAATAGCCTGTAACATATAGACATGGTCAAACACCCGAATAGCCTGTAACATATAGACATGGTCAAACACCCGAATAGCCTGTAACATATAGACATGGACAAACACCTGAATAGCCTGTAACATATAGACATGGACAAACACCTGAATAGCCTGTAACATATAGACATGGACAAACACCTGAATAGCCTGTAACATATAGACATGGACAAACACCTGAATAGCCTGTAACATATAGACATGGTCAAACACCTGAATAGCCTGTAACTTATAGACATGGACAAACATAACTTATAGACATGGACAAACACCTGAATAGCCCATAACTTATAGACATGGACAAACACCTGAATAGCCCGTAACTTATAGACATGGACAAACACCTGGATAGCCCATTACTTACAGATATGAACAAACACCTGAATAGCCCATAACAAACACCTGAATAGCCCGTAACTTATAGACATGGACAAACACCTGAATAGCCCATTACTTATAGATATGAACAAACACCTGAATAGCCCATAACTTATAGACATGGACAAACACCTTTATAGCTCGTAACTTATAGACATGGACAAACACCTGAATAGCCCGTAACTTATAGACATGGAGAAACACCTGAATATCCCATAACTTATAGACATGGACAAACACCTGAATATCCCATAACTTATAGCCTGTGCCATGTTGTTGGTGTTAACTGAATGCCATATTTTGGTGTTAACTGAATGCCATGCTAACTGAATGCTGTGTTTTTAGTGTTAACTGAATGTCATGCTAACTGTATGCCATGTTTTTGGTGTTAACTGAATGTCATGCTAACTGAATGCCATGTTTTTAGTGTTAACTGAATGCCATGTTTTTGGTGTTAACTGAATGTCATGCTAACTGAATGCCATGTTTTTAGTGTTAACTGAATGCCATGTTTCTGGTGTTAACTGAATGTCATGCTAACTGAATACTATGTTTTTAGTGTTAACTGAATGTCATGCTAACTGAATGCCATGTTTTTGGTGTTAACTGAATGTCATGCTAACTGAATGCCATGTTTTTGGTGTTAACTGAATGCCATGTTTTTGGTGTTAACTGAATGCCGTGTTTTTGGTGTTAACTGAATGCCGTGTTTTGGGTGTTAACTGAATGCCGTGTTTTTGGTCTTAACTGAATGCCATGTTTTTGGTGTTAACTGAATGCCATGTTTTTGGTGTTAACTGAATGCCGTGTTATTGGTGTTAACTGAATACCATGTTTTTGGTGTCAAATGAATGCCTTGTTAACTGAATGCCATGTTAACTAGATGCCATGTTAACTGGATGCCATGTTAATTGAATGTCATGTTAACTGGGTGCCATGTTAACTGTATACCATGTTTTTGGTGTTAAATGAATGCCTTGTTAACTGAATGCCATATTAACTAGATGCCATGTTAACTAAATGCCATGTTAACTGAATGCAATGTTTTTGCAGGATAAAGATCTGGCTGAGTTGATAACTCAGGGGCGGGTTGGCTACCCGAGACGAGACCCAGAAACAGGTGCCCTCCTGCCTCAACATCTTGCCAGTTCTGATGTCTCCAAACAGGTGAGTCATTCACAGCCCACACAGTGTATTTTAAAATGAGAGGGACCACTGTTGGTATGATGGTCTTGGGTGTTGAAGATACATGTATCCGAGGGCCTGAAACTGTTATGAGTGGGGGTATGAACGGTTAGGAGCATATGCTCCTCCAAGAATGTTTTTGAATTTCAGGTGTTAGAATATGGCATTTTTAACCTACTGAGTACATTATGAGGAAAAAAGTATATGGCCACTTGGGGCATGGCCTCTGTGACCACCCACCCACCCACCCCATCTGTTGTGGCAGGGGGTTGGGGGAGCATGCTTCCCCATGAACATTTTGAATTTCAGGTATTAAACTACAGGTGTTAAAATACGGCATTTTCAACATTCTGAGCACAGAAACATTGAAATGTGGTGGGGGGGGGGGGGGAGGGGGGTAATGACCACTGACCAACCCCCTCTTCTTCAGCGTTATGCCGGATTGACAGCTCAGTAATAGAGTGCTTGTTTCAAGCATAATTGGTTGCAGAATCAATAACTCTATATAGACTCAGGCTTTTTTGGACTGGTACCTCAAAGATTGTGGTATGTACTGTCTTGTCTGTGGGAAAGTGCATGTAAAATATCCCTTGCTTCTTTATTAGCAGGGGTGCAGGATTTAGTTCAGTTAATAGAACTCTTGCCTGAGGTGCTTGGGTCATATAGGATGAAACCTCGGCAAACCTATTGAGGTATATCAACGGTCATGGTAGGTGCTGTTCTGTCTATGGTGAAGTGCATATAAAAGATCCCTTGCTACTAATTGAGAAACTGTAGCAGGTTTCCTCTGAAGACTACATGTATATATGTCAGAATTACCAAATGTTTGACAACCATTAGTCATTAATTAAAAAATTAATGTGCTCTAGTGGTATTGATAAACAAAACAAACTTTAACTTTAATTTGGTAGGAATATTTCCTATGAGACAGCAGTGGGTTTCTTCTCTATTTTTCTTGACCCAGCAGAGAGGAATTCCCAAGAAAGTCTGGGGCACATAAGCTTATAATATTATAGAAATATAACAATCAGTCTTTTGCATTTAATTACATTTATTCATTTTGCTTTCAGTTGCTTTTCTAAAAAAAAAAAACCCCACCCCAAAAAGATCCAAATTGAGCAGGGTTCTGCCTATACCAGTTCTGACCAGAACTTTTAACGCTATTTGTGCTCCCAACCAACACTCATAATACTATGCAACATCTCAGCATAATAAAAATCAAGAATTTCAAACATTCTTACCGAAAAATATTTGGTGTTTCAACCACTCATAATCTTTTTTGGCAGAACTCTCAATAAGTTTATAGTTTAGTGTGCAGTGTAGATTTATAGACTAGAACTTACAATAACTGAACTGCATGTTTGTTGTTATGTGAAAAACTACATTGCATAATTATAGGTGCTAATAGATTACATTTAATAATTATAGGCACTAATAGATCCACCATTTTGTGGTAAACTTGTTGTGATATGAGAAATTACATTTAATAATTATAGGTGCTAATAGATCCACCATTTCGTGGTTAACTTGTGATAGATGAAATTACATTTAATAATTATAGGCACCAATAGATTCAGCATTTATGGTAAACTTGTTATGTGAAATAATGTTTAATAATTATAGGCGCTAATAGATCCACCATTTAGTGGTAAATTTGTTGTGATATGTGAAATTACATTTAATAATTATAGGTGCTAATAGATCCACCATTTCGTGGTAAACTTGTTGTGATATGTGAAATTACATTTAATAATTATAGGCACTAATAGATCCACCATTTCGTGGTAAACTTGTCATATATGAAATTACATTTAATAATTACAGGTGCTAATAGATCCACCATTCCGTAATAAACTTATGATATGTGAAATTACATTTAATAATTATAGGTGCTAATAGATCCACCATTTCGTGGTAAACTTGTTGTGATATGTGAAATTACATTTAATAATTATAGGCGCTAATAGATCCACCATTCCGTGGTTGGGCTGGAACATCTCCTGATCTGTTTTTATCAAACCAGGTTGGAATGAGGCATATTTCTGTGCTTATAATATAATTAGGCTAGTTCATATCTTGCATGTGACAAAACTTACAACAGGTGAGATATATCTATACATATATACCTGTATATATAACCATTATTTGTCTGGCACCAATGATATCTGCATTCTTGTGCATTTAGTTCTGTATTAAAGGAACATACCCTAGTTTTTAAACACTAAGGCATATTGTTCACTATTAGAGCCATTTATTATCACTGAAATCAAACATTACTTATATCTTATTGTTTAGATTATCCATTTCCATAGAACCGAAATGTTTCTGGGTATCAGGGTGTTTCTAATACCACAAAATGCATTTTTTTTATATTTTTAAAAACGTCTGAAAAGTAACTGTTACGGAGTCGCGTTTTAGTTTAATTTTAAGGGTATTTCAACATCACAGACTCTTGTTTAACTCAGTTGTATCCAAATTTGTTACATGTTTGTAAATTAACCAAACTTATAAAGTATCCATTTTTTTCGGGTTGGAACTCGAGTCTAATTGAAAGTTATGCCTTAGTGTTTAAAAACTAGGGTCTGTCCCTTTAATTTTGTGTTAGAACTATTTCACAAAACTGTCATTAATAAGTCTACCAACTTTTATAGATACATTCACTATGAACAGAAGAATGTTACTTCCTTGAACATATGTCAAAGGTCAAGGTTATGTGACAGAACACTGCAAAACTCTTACTTTCTTTAATGATCTTTAAATCAATTAACACTTCCCTTAGATTTAACATGTAAATGTAGAGAATATAGTTCATTAATGATGTAGGTTCAGGGCTCGAAACTCGCCAAAACGTATGGTGGCCAAAAAAATAATAATGGATGTTGGCAAATTAAGGTAAGCGAACCATGAACCACGAGCAAGATTTTAATGTGAAATAAATATATGCAATACAAATATTAATAGTGGCTCATATGTTATAGCTCTAAAGAAGATCGCCAAACTAATATTAGTTGGGCAAGTAACGCCTTTATTTTTTAATATTTAAGTCGCCCAAACAGGACATTGGTCACATTTGGCGACCTGACCACAGGACGTTTTGAACCCTGAGGTTATCAGCTTTATCCTGTAACATTAACAATGAGGAACTCCACAAGATTTGCCAAGCAGAATTCCCCATTTGTCTTGAACAGGATATTTAAGCTGTTGACCAACGTCATTAACTTGTTATAATTTTTACCCTGCAATCTGTACAAAAATAATGAAGAAGTCATATTTATTCCTAATTTTTCATACCCAAGTGATGTGTATGATCAATCTAAGCCGTACGTGTACATGTAAGTATGATTTCTATGAAAATATATATACATGTACAACAATGGAAGTAAGGGTTTCTCCCAGAGGGTAAAACAGGTATGGTACCATACCCAAAACAGTTTGCAGATATTTTTTTTTTTAAAGTTAACCGTTTGACAAAATTAATTACTCTTATCATTACTGTATGATTTTCTTAACTGTAACCCTAAACTTAACCCATTTTCTTTCTGTGGGAGGCCCCCCTGATGCCCCAAGTTGACTGGTTGCATTCAATTCCATAGCACCATACTCAAACATTTATTTCTGGTAGAAACACTGAAAGTATTTGATCTATATGATGTCAAACATTAAGATTCATGACGTCATTCTTTGTTAGATTTTAAATTTCTTGTGTTGAAACCTAGTTTTTAACTATATCTATATATCACTATAATCAAGATTTTGAAAACAAAATGTTCCTTGCACGTGACAAGTGATATTTTTCTGCTGATAGTGGTTTATGACTGCTGAAATCAGTGACTATATAGTTGGTCAATATACCACCAGTGGTTGCAGGATAAGTACCATTAAGCCTAGATCACACTATACCACTCAACACAACTTAGCTGTTGATTTGAGTCATGTCATGATGTAGTGTGTATTGAAAAACCAGTCATCTGTAACTGATTGTTAGTCAGCCAAACAGTGTTTGACACAACCGGACATGTTTGGTGACAGATGATGGCTGTTGTATATAGTCGTGGCTGACAACGCAACACGTCGGTCCAATTGAGTCGTGTCATATAATGTGAACTAGGCTTTATAGTCTGCATTTCTAACCACATGACTAATAAAACATTTTACCAAATTCATGAAATATACTTTGTCCTTTTAGAATATTAATTGAATGTTATTTTTGTTTAAAACTTGAAACAAATTCTTCTCTTGTTTCAGATAATAATTCTGTGACATCTAGTTATGTAATATTTATTTCATGCTATGAAATTCACTACAACTTATTTATATCTGAGCCAATTGATCTGTAAATTAGCCACAAAAATGGTGTTTTTATGTTATTTCCAAAACATTTTTACTTTTCGTCTTAAGTCAAACCAAACTGAAATTATTTACAAAAGTCATTTTCATTGAATGATGGGACGGACTATACATGATCAATCAGTGCATTCTGAATTGTCATACGAATTAACCTGACAATTTCTACAGAACCTGGCAATTCTCTAGATATGCATGTGTTTCTTAAAGGCACTTAATTAATAAAAAAAAAACCCCAAAAAACCCCTGTATCTGAATTTTGACATGTGCTAAAAAATAAAAAATTCTTAAAAGGACTATGTTCCTTTAATATATAGTGATGAAAACCCACATCCATGGTGTCAGGAAGTTAATTAACTGTGTGATTGTACATGCCTCTGTCCTGGCTGATTTGTGTTTTGGCTAGTCAATTTTAAATTAGTGTTAACTACTATAGCTCATGTTGTTTGAGGTTTTGCCTCTTAGCTTCAAATCAAACTGCTTAAGATTGCTCTGCCAGAATGCAATATTACATTACTGCAGCGAGTATGTGTGTATTTATGTGCCATATGCATTATTGCAGTGTGTGTGTGTGTGTGTGTGTGTGTGTGTTTATGTGCCATTTATATGCATGCATACATGTACATAATATATATGTAATGTTGCCTGCTTGTGTGAGAGAGAGAGAGAGAGAGAGAGAGAGAGAGAGAGAGAGAGAGAGAGAGAGAGAGAGAGAGAGAGAGAGAGAGAGAGAGAGAGAGAAAGAGAGGGTAACAGAGATGAAGAGACAAAAAGGAAAATAGTTCCCATTGTCTGGTGTCAAAGTATATAATTATTTAACAGGCTTCTAACCTTATAAAGCAAACATACTTATGATTGTGTTGGGGGGGGGGGGGGGGGGTAGGGGTTCACACAGATGAACATCAGTGTTATTACAATAGAGATTTATAAACTGAGTGGTGTTTATATTACATTTGCTGAGGTATATATTAAATATTGTATTTATTTCTAACTTAATATATGTATAGTATCTAATAACAATAGTGCTAGAATAACATATAATAACAATAATCAAATATTGTACATATTAATATAATACACATTAGCATAATAATTTCATACTAGACTGTTATGAACTATGTATGTATATGGATTTAGACTATTCTGTATGTATATTTTATTTAAATTTATATATCTTTGTGGCGATCAAAAGCAATAATATTAGGAAATTTATCTACTATTTTATCATTGATATTTGTTAAATTCTCCCTCTATAGATTAAATGGATTTTAAAAATAAATTCAGTTTATTAGTATATTGGAATAACATTATAAAAGCTGATTTCTGTTATCCTTCATTACTACATGTATGTATTGTATAAATGTGATTTTGTAATAAACTCTACGACATGTAAACCGGAATTCCCCCAAAACCAGACATTTTTCACAGTCCTTTTTAAAAATCAGCACAGAAAATAACCTCTTTAAACTGGTTACCTCTTAAAACCAGACATTTTAATTGGCTTCTAGGGTGTCCGGTTTGGAAGGGTTTCACTGTATACTGTAGATCATAAAATATTAGTGATCTTAACATTTAGCGAAATCCAAATAAGTAGCATATTAGTGACATAGAACTTTAGCGATGTCATCATATCAAAAACTAAAAAAGGAATAAGCTTAAGCTAAAATGTTATGTAGCTTACAGATATTTTGAATTTAGTAGAAAATTGCAGTAATGTGCATGGTAACTAACTATAGTGTTATTTGTTATCCTTTTGGTTTAATCAATAGTATGTAACCATTGTTGTGCCTTCAGTTAATCACAGAAAAAACAATCGCACAAAAGCTTTTTAGAACAGTCTGTTGTACGTCTCTTTAAATATACATGTAGCATCTTGCATGACCTCGCTAAATTCGCTAACATTTTATGCTCGCTACCATTTCCTGATTTACAGTATATATTTTTATTATATATTTTAATATTAAAAATATGCTCAGAATTGCAGCTAATTAAAGAATATTTTGTTCTGACCAAACTTGAACAATTGACCATAACCATGCATACGTACCTTGGGTTTACAAACACTTTCTCTTTATTAAAATACTCTATGATATCTGAAAACAGTTAGATATTTTATGTCATTAAAGAAACTAACTGTAATTTTTGCTAGTTTACTTGCTATTAATGCTTCAGACCTAATATATATTTAAAATATTATGTTGTCTGCTCCAAAGAATCTGAATATTTTTTCAAATGTTTTTTAAGCCTACAAATGTGGATATATAATATACTCATTCTACGAAATGGTTCTCCAAAAATTGGAGACAGATTAACAAAAAAATAATCAAATATAGAGTTTAGTAGGATAAAACACTTTTCATGAAATTTGAGGTGGCCAAACTGTAGATGGCAGACTGGTTACCAAGTGTCCTTATTCTCTCTGTTTGCAATACATGAATGCATGTGGGATGGTGCATATAAAAGATCCCTGGCTGCATTAGGAAAAATGTAGTGGGTTTCCTCTGATGACTATATGTCAGAATAACCAAATGTTTGACATCCAATAGCTGATGATTAATTAATCAATGTGCTCTAGTGGTGTCGTTAAACAAAAACAAACTACAATGGTGAGGTCGCCTGATGCGTGGTCGGTATATGGGATTGATCCCCATCTGTGGACCCATTGGGTTATTTCTTGTTCCAGCCAGTGCACCACGACTGGTATATCAAAGGCCGTTGTATATGTTATCCTTTCTGTAGGATGGTGCATACAAAGGATCCTGTGCTACTCATGGAGAAATGTAGCGGGTTTCCTCTCTAAAACTACAAGTCAAAATTACCAAAATGTTTGACATCCAACAGCTGATGATTAATAAATCATTGTACTCTAGTAGTATCATTAAATGAATGAATGAATGAATGAATGTTTAACGACACCCCAGCACGAAAAATACATCGGCTATTTGGTGTCAAACTATGAGTATTGTTAAACAAAACAAACTTTGACTTCTGTTATCCAAAAATACACTGTGCATATGGAAACACTGCTATTAATAACTAAAGAATGGATTTTTTGATGCATCCATTTCTGCCTTTCATGTCTGCACCACACCTGCACAAATGGAAAATATCCCTAAAGGTGTTGTTTTTTTTACTATGATCTGCTTATTAATTGCTCATTTTTACTGCAATGTTTATGTTGTTTTCAGATGACGAGCAAGGTGGACCAGACAAAGATGGCCCAGAAGAAGTACCACGACGAGCTGGAGATTCAGGCTAATGAGAGAAAGAGAATGCGCGAACTCGAAAAGCTTAAACAGAAACAAGAAGAAGTTCTTGTAAGATATCAGTCCATTGGGCTACTTCTCATTCCAGCCAATGCACCACGACTGGTGTATAAAAGGCTGTGGTGTGTGCTGCCCTGTCTGTGGGATGGTGCATATAAAAGATCCCTTGCTACTAATGAAAAAATAATGTAGTGGGTTTCTTGTCTAAAACTATACGTCAAAATTACAGGCCCATAGCTAATGGGGGGTCGGGGGAGTCGGTTGACCCCCACTACCGGATTTTTTTTTTCAATATGCCCCCGGACCCCTTAAGCAACTTGGGTGCTTTGCACCCTCGTGTGAGCCTATACGCCCCCCCCCCCTCCCCCCTCAAAATCTTGGCTACGGTCCTAAATTACCAAATGTTTGACATCCAATAGAAGGAAATGTAAAACGCACTCAGCACATTTTATTTACAGTTATATGGCGTCGGGACATCCAATAGCTGATGATTAATAAATCAATGTGCTCTAGTGGTGTCGTTAAACAAAACAAACATCATTGTAAGATACATGTATCAAGACAAGGTGTGAATCCAGAGCAGGGTCGCCCCAACTCACAGAGATTACAATTTTCTTCTGGGTTTTTTTAAAGTGCATTCTCAGCTAATATACAACTTCCATTTAAGTTGTTGCATGTGTATCGACACCCCCACCCTGCAAAAAATCCTGGATCCATGCTTAAAAATACCAAAAATTCAGTCAATAAGAGGCCATTTTAATTTCAAAACTTTTATAGTGACAGTACGTTGCTTATTAATTTCAAAAATTGATTAACAATTACTCATTCTTTTTAATTAGTAATTTTCTTTAAACGTTTTCACAGTTAGGCATTTTCTGACAGCAGTATAAAAATTATAAGTGTCCATAACAGAATATTTGGTTGTGAAGAACAACTTTTAAAATTTCATACTGTCAAAAATATGAATAGGATTGTTATGCAGTATGTTTTAGAACTGTCATGTATTTTCAGCACTGTGACGTGTTTGGAGGCCAGTTCCGGAGGTATGGAGGGGGAGCTCCTAAAGGTCCGTACACACAGAAGAAAGAAAACCTCTCTCAGATGCTCTACTCACCCAGGAAAGAGGTGAGAGCTCAATATAGACGCTCTGGGCTTCACAATACTAATAGAAACTAATAGGTTCGAGTCCCAGCAACGGCACGGGAAATTTGTGAGGCCAGAAAGGATTTAATTATCCCCTACACCTAATATCTGTGTATGTAACAGTCAACCTCGACATACATACAATATATATAGATATTCATACATCAATACATATTAGCCAGTGCCAGGTCTGCCCACTGTTTCATACACGTAAGCGGGATTGACCGCGTAACTTGTAAACCCCATGCATATAGTTGAGTTAAAGAGCATCCATTTTATGGATGCCTCAATAGCTCATAAGGTATCGTGGCAAGTCTATAAAAGTTGCAGGTGATTCGGTGCCATAGGTTCGAGTCCCAGCAACTGCACGGGACAATTTGTGAGGCCAGAAAGGATTTAATTATCCCCTGTGCCAGTGCGTTAATATCTATGTATGTAACAGTCAACCTTGATATACATACAGTATATAGATATTCATACATCAGTACTAATAGAAACAGTTCCTGTAGTAATAAGAAATTATTAAACCATTAGGGGTTGCTAAAGTGAGAAGAGATGAAAGACACTTTGATTTTTAATGAATATACAATTGTTTCACTGTTTTGTAGATTTAAAGTCACAGATGCAAGTTTTTAAACTGAACAGTGCATTTTCCCTATTAGAACCGTTTTTGATAACTGAAATCACAGATTACTTTAGTCTGATTAAAGGGACATACCCTAGTTTTTAAACACTAAGGCATATGTTTGCCTATTAGAGCCATTTATGATCACTGAAACCAAACATTACTTAGATTTTATTGTTTAGATTATCCATTTCCGTACATCTTAACTGTTTCTGGTCATCCTGGTGTTTTTTCTAATTACACAATGTATTAAATACCACAAGATGCATTTTTTACATTTTTAAAAATGTATTTAACTCTGAGAAGTAACAGTTATGCAGTCTATTTTTAAGACCGGCCTCGGTGGCGTAGTGGTTAGGCCATCGGTCTACAGGCTGGTAGGTACTGGGTTCGGATCCCAGTCGAGGCATGGCATTTTTAATCCAGATATCGACTCCAAACCCTGAGTGAGTGCTTCGCAAGGCTCAATGGGTAGGTGTAAACCACTTGCACCGACCAGTGATCCATAACTGGTTCAACAAAGGCCATGGTTTGTGCTATCCTGCCTGTGGGAAGCGCAAATAAAAGATCCCTTGCTGCTAATCGGAAAGAGTAGCCCATGTAGTGGCGACAGCGGGCTTCCTCTTAAAATCTGTGTGGTCCTTAACCATATGTCTGACGCCATATAACCATAAATAAAATGTGTTGAGTGCATCGTTTATATAAAACATTTCTTTCATTTCTTTCAATTTTTAAGGTTATTTCTCCATTTCAGTGACACAGACTCGTGTTTCACTCTGTTGTAACTTTATCCAAATGTGACACAGGTTTGTAGATTAAAGGGACAAACCCTAGTTTCAACCTGTAAAAATGCACACTAAGTTTAGTTAATCTACAAACCTGTAACACATTCGGAAAAAGTTACAATTGAGTGAAACATGAGTCTGTGACTTTGAAATGGCGCAATACCCTCTAAAAATAGACTAAAACTCGACTCCATGACTGTTACTTCTCAGACGCACGTGCATTTTTAAAAATATGAAAAATGCAATTTGTGATATTAAAAACACCATGCAGGATGACCAAAAAATCCCTAAAATGTACAGAAATGGATAATCTAAACAATAAAATATAAGTAGAGTATGATTTCAGTTATCAAAAATGGCTCTAATTGTCAAAAATATGCCTTAGTGTTTAAAAACTAGGGTATATCCCTTTAACCAGACTTATATGTCTATTTTCACATGTTGAAACAAGGAACTGTGACTTTAATGCACATTGTACACTCATTACCATCATTAAGATATCATTGATTTGTTTATTTTATGTTACAGGATCGAGTTGTAGCAAAACCGCCGTGGGATTCTTCAGAGGTTTGTATTTGTTAGCTTAAAGGGACAGTCCTGAGTTTACGACCATTGTAAACTGTTTCCGTGTCCAATAGAGCCTTTTTGATGACGTAACATGCAAATTAAATACATTTTCATATTTAAAATATCAGTGTCTGTATTTACAAGGTGTTTGTTGTTGTCTTAATGATTGTAGTAGCCCAAACAGGATTTACTTCCCAATAATTTCATACGTACGGAAACATATATATCACAAATTAAAGTAAAGTAAAGAATACTACAAACATTAGTATATGACCGCAAACATATTTGATATACAGACACTGATATTCTAAACAAGAAAATGTATTTAGTATTAAATAGCAGTTGCCATCAAGGCTCTGTTATCGCAAACATCTTACAATGGCTGCAAACTGAGGGCAGTCTCTTTAAAGAGTTTATCATTGTCAAAGTTAACACATCATGTTTGTTGGGGAAAATACTGAACATAATGACTACACCATTTCTCACTGTCTTTTGTATTTGAGTGGTAGGCAGTTGTTTAGTGTCACACAATATTTTATTTATTTATTTTTATCTCACTGCCCCCCACCCCTCCCCACTTTTGTCCCCTCTCCTTTGAATTCACTCTAACAGTTATTTCTTCCTGACCTGGCAGTTTGTATCTTTTCAACTTTTGCTATCGATCTTCACATCACACCCCATTTTTTTTTGTCCTTTGAATTCACTCTTTATTTCTTCCTAAACTGGCAGTGCGTATCTTTTCAACTTTTGCTGTCCAACTTCACATTCTAGTCCTTGTCTCTCCAGCCACAGCAGTTAATTGTTTGTCTTTTTTTTTACCATTCGTGCCACATACGTGTACCAGCCATTTTCATCAACTTTTTTCTGTCCATTTGGGAGAAATGCTCAAGAAGATACTTGTGTCAGAATTACCAAATGTTTGACATCCAATAGCCAATGATTAATAAATCAATGTGCTCTAGTGGTATCATTAAACTTTTAACTGAAAACTACACATCAGAATTACCAAATGTTTGACATCCAATAGCCGTCGATTAATTAATCAATGTGCTCTAGTGGAGTCTTTATACAAAAACAAACTTCAGCTTTACAAGTGTATGGTTGAAAATCCAAACCTTACTGTTGCCAACTTGCACTTTTCAAGTGATTTCTTTAAGTACCCAGTGGGTGGGACTGGGGATGGGTGGTGGTAGGGAATACTAACCTACAAACACGGCTTTGTTTTACTGTTAGTGATCTCAGATCAACCTGTAAAGTGTATTTTAATGAGCCATGGCGTTTTTTTTTTTTTTTATCTCTGTGTAAAATGTTTATGGGTGTTTTAGGAACTCCTCCCCCTCAAAAAAAAAAAACACCCAAAAAACCCCCCCAACCTCTTTCTAGTGAATGAATGCCATCGTTTGCCCTACTGAACATGCCCTGATCAGTTCCTGTGTTTATGTTTCTCTCTCACTCACTGTCTCACCTGCATGCTCACTGTTTGTAGAATCAGCAGTATAGAAAGGTGTACGAGGAGGACAGACTGTACCCAGTGGGCCACTACGCCAAGAGCACGATTCGCAGCACGCACGCAAACCAGTTTGAGATCCCTGCACAAACAACCAAGGGGGTGAGTCTCTGATATGACAGTCACATTATGCTCATTCTGAGTCTGTGACATGACAGTCACAGGATACTGATGCTGAGTTTGTGACATGACAGTTACAGGATACTGATTCCGAGTGTGACATGACAGCTAATTATACTGTTTCCGCGTCTATGACATGACAGTCACATTATACTTATTCTGAATCTGTGACATGGCAGTCACATTATACTTATTCTGAATCTGTGACATGGCAGTCACATTATACTTATTCTGAATCTGTGACATGGCTGTCACATTATACTTATTCTGAATCTGTGACATGGCAGATATAGGATGCCAATTATGAGTTTATGACATGACAGTCACATTATACTGATTCTGAGTCTGTGACATGACAGTCACATTATACTTATTCTGAATCTGTGACATGACTTTCACAGGATACTGATTCTGTGTATGACATGACAGTCACATTATATTGATTCTGAACCTGTGACATGACAGTCACATTATACTTATTCTGAATCTATGACATGACAGTCACAGGATGCTGATTCTGAATCTGTGACATGACAGTCACATTATATTGATTCTGAATCTGTGACATGACAGTCACAGGATACTAATTCTGAATCTGTGACATGACAGTCACATTATACTTATTCTGAATATGTGACATGACAGTCACAGGATACCAATTCTGAGTATGACATGACAGTCACAGGATGCTGATTCTGAATCTGTGACATGACAGTCACATTATATTGATTCTGAATCTGTGACATGACAGTCACAGGATACTAATTCTGAATCTGTGACATGACAGTCACATTATACTTATTCTGAATATGTGACATGACAGTCACAGGATACCAATTCTGAGTATGACATGACAGTCACAGAATACCAATTCTAAGTCTTTGACATGACAGTAACATACATGTAATACTAATTCTGAGTCTGACATGACAGTCACAGAATACTAATTCTGAGTCTGTGACATGAATGTGACAGAACACTAATTCTGAATATGTAACATAACAGTCAAAGAATACTAATTCTGAGTCTGTGATGTGACAGTCACAGGATACTAATTATGAGTATGACATGACAGTCACATTATACTTATTCTGAATCTATGACATGACAGTCACAGGATACTGATTTTGAGTCTGTGACATGACAGTGAAAGAATACTAATTCTCAGTATGACATGACCATCACAGAATACTTGTTTTGAGTCTCTGAGATGACATTCACGGGATACTGCTCACTCCAGCTAAGGTTCTACTCTTAATTGTGTGTGGTTGTTGAAAGGATGGTGAGTGATCTGTGGAGGAAACACTCATATGTGGTGTACAAGTAAAGCATTAGTTTGTGTAAGTCTTTCAATAAAGGGGTGGGACGTAGCCCAGTGGTAGAGCGCTCGCTTGATGTGTGGTCGGTTTGGGATCGATCTCCGTCAGTGGGCCCATTGGGCTATTTCTCGTTCCAGCCAGTGCACCATGACTGGTATATCAAAGGCCATGGTATGTGCTATCCTGTCTGTGGGATGGTGCATATAAAAGATCCCTTGCCACTAAAACAAAAATATAGCAGGTTTTATCTCCAAGACTATATGAAAAATTACCAAATGTTTGACATCCAATAGCAGATGATTAATAAATCAGTCTGCTCTAGTGGTGTCATTAAACAAAACAAACTTTTTCTTTCAATAAGTGGTTATGCATGTATGTTAGGGTCACTGTGTGACTATGTTTGTCTATGTAGTGATGCCACATTATACATTTAAAAAAATATATTATACCGGTACTTTTTTCTTGGAAATACTACTTTTTATCCTTTTTTAATACCTTTTTTCACATGAAAATACATTTTTTTATCCTTTTTTTTCTGCAAAAAATAACTTAAGAAATCATAAGATTTCAAATTTGACCATCGTAAGATTTGTGCTTTGGTAGTCTTTTTTTTCGGGAGTGGTTTGTTCTTTGTTGCGTGGAGTGTTTGTAGAGCTCTCTGATCCTGCTGCTCTCAGTGACCAAGTGACAGGGTACTAAAATATGCAGAACAGAGTGTTCAACAATCACAAATCCTCACAACATGGTACACACCATTCCTTGAGGTTGGTCATAAGCAGCAAATATTAGTAGGACAAAGGTAGCGAATGTCATATGTAAATTTATCTATCGGGGTAAGTTGATGAAAAATTATACTTATTTTAATACTTTTTTAAAGACCATTTTGATAATTTTTGGGGGGCAAGATTCCACACTTTTTTTTTCAAATGCAGAGTGGCAGCACTGTTATGCTTTGTGTTTGTATGTGTGTGTTTTGGTATATATGTGCAGAAGTAGTAAGTTATATAGAGAATACTAAATGAGTTCCCGTTTGAGACCGTTTATATTACAATGAGTGTATTTTTAATCGTACATCACGAGCGAAAGCGAGTGATTTACAATTAAAAACATACGAGGGGCGGGACGTAGCCCAGTGGTATAGCGCTCGCTTGATGCGCGGTTGGTTTGGGATCAATCCCCATCAGTGGGTCCATTGGGCTATTTCTCGCTCCAGCCAGTGCACCACGACTGGTATATCAAAGGCCGTGGTATGTGCTATCCTGTCTGTGGGATGGTGCATATAAAAGATCCCTTGCTGCTAATCGAAAAGAGTAGCCCATAAAGTGGCCACAGCAGGTTTCCTCCCTCAATATCTGTGTGGTCCTTAACCATATGACCTACGCCATATAACTGTAAATGAAATGTGTTGAGTATGTCGGTAAATAAAACATTTCATTCCTTCCTTCATTATAAATGCCCTACTATATAGTGGGGAACATGTTACAACACAGCAGCAAAGTCAGAACAGACTATAAAAGACTATTTAAATGAAAATGTTTTTTCTTTATTGCAGAATTATCACCCACCAGCACCATATGCCACCATCTGAACAGTGACATCAGTTTGTTGAAGTACATGTACCAGATTTGTTGAAGTACATTATACCAGATTTGTTGAAGTACATGTACCAGATTAATTGAAGTACATGATACCACATTTGTTGAAGTACATTATACCAGATTTGTTGAAGTACATGTACCAGATTAATTGAAGTACATGATACCACATTTGTTGAAGTACATTATACCAGATTTGTTACAATACAGTTTAAATGTTGCACTGTAGTTTAAAGTGCTTACATTACAAAGTACCTAGGGAGGGTGGGATGTAGCCCAGTGGTAAAGTGCTCATCTGATACACTATCAATCTGGGATCAAGTACATTATACCAGATTTATTCAAGTACATGTACCAGATAAATTGTTCAAGTACATGTACTGGATAAATTAAGTACATGTACCAGATTTGTTGAAGTACATGTACCAGATAAATTGAAGTACATGTACCAGATAAATAGAGTACATGTACCAGATTTGTTGAAGTACATGTACCAGATAAATAGAGTACATGTACCAGATTGATTGAAGTACATTATTTATTGAAGTACATGTACCGGATAAATTGAAGTACATGTACCAGATTTGTTGAAGTACATGTTTCAGATTTGTTGAAGTACATGTATCAGATTTGCCCATTCTAGATTAATGAAATCAATATGGACTATATCATACTAACACTGACAATCCACACACCCGTATAGTATCTAGATTAGAACACCTGCATTTGTCTCATATTTCACAGTTACAATGTACTTCATTTTTAATCTTTCTATTTGTAATCTGGAAAAAAATTTGGTTTAGCCAATATTTCAGATATGTAACATTGTATTTCCTTGAAAATTATTAAAATATGTTTAATTTTAAGAATATGTTATTATCAAAGAATAAATGTTGTAGACACTTTGTATAAAAATTAGCAGTTGGCTAATTTTGCAGTGGACAGTGTGAGCCCTGAATCTGTGAAGATTTATATATTGTGTAAATGTATTGCCTTTCTACATGTAACCATGACAACATTTTTATTATACTTTAATTGTCTAAATGTAAAAAAATTTGGCATAAATGTGTGCTGTTATATTTATGCAGTTCTTTTATGAATGATTAATCTATACTAACCAAATTCAGTATTCATCAATATTATATCAAATTAAAGTTTAGTTTTAAGAATAACAAAAGACTAATTAAAAACACTGAAAATTAAAAGAAATGGTTGCGAAAAACCCAACCTAAATACATGTAACTGCCTGTAAGCATTAATTTGTAACTGTTAATTGGAACCGAAATATGTTTTTGTCTGGTATTTTATATATAATGGGTGATCTGATGAGTATAAATTGTAATCAACCCACTGTTTAGTATTATTGTAACCATCTGTGATAAACCTTTTACATGTTGTTAGGTCAATCTATTTATTCTAGCTGTTTCTCAGATAGTGAAATGGAGACATTTCAAATAGGAAAATTGATGCATTTACAGTACACAATTATAGACTTGAAGTCTTAAATATTGATTTTATATAGGGATTTAGACATTGTTTTTAAATCCTCCTTTTAACTTTGTATTGTTTTCTACTTGATATGTAGCTATTCCCTAGCATTTTTTTCTGGGGGTTTTCCCCAAGTTTTAAGACCTGGCTTCTGCAGTTGACAATAATAAAAATGCATATTAAGTCAGACATCTTTACGACATTTGCAATGAAACTATACTAATGTCCAAATTTGTTTGTTTTACAAGGTTTTAAATTGTATTATAGAAAACCAACAAATAGTATGGTGCGAATTAAAGTCAGGGCCGTAGCAGTTGCCCATCTCCCCCCCCCCCCCTAAATTTTTTTATAGAAACTTAAAGAAAATGCTCTTCTTAACTGTTTACAAAGTTTTAGACTAATAACTACTCAGTTGCCCCCCCCCCCCCCCCCCCCCCCCCAACAAAAAATCCTAGCTACGGCCTTAAAAGTATCAACAATATTTATCAAATTATTCAGATTTTATGTGTGTAGTTTCTTTTGGATATCAGTATATTTAATTATACACATTTTCCTTCTTTGATGATATAAATGCAATAATTGTATCAGTTATACTTTTAGTTTTTTGGGTTTTTTTTTACAAGAAAGAGCATTACCTGAGCAAATTTAATATTATGACGAGTGATGACAAGACAAATGCAAAATTGTAATAATGTCTGACTGTATGAATGTTTGCCTTTGTCTCCTTCACAATTCTTTTTTTTTTTTTTGCATTCATTGTGCATCAATTAGTTGACTAATTCCATGAATAATTTTTTTTCTAAACTTGGCATATTCCTAAGAACTAGAGTCATTGATGCTTGAATTTCCTTGATGATTTTTGGCAATTACCATAGTTGTTTAGTTTTATTTGTTTTTTGTTTTTTAATATGATATACATACATTTTAAAATAGTTTTTTTCCCCTTGGTTTTCGGAGAGATATTTTTCAAACTTGTTATTAGCCTTATGTGCTTCTTAGCATGAAGGGGATTAAGTACTAGTGATACTTCATGTACTACTTCAATATGTGATTTTAATCGTACCTAGCTAACCTCGTATTTCTCTGTGTATCGATCAGTATACCGTGTATTTGACTTTTACTAGTTTGTTATTCATGATAATTAATCTTCTAACGTTTTTAACATTTTGTTTAAAAACTAGTCCTTAACATTTACATGTATATTTATTTTATGTTTCAACAAATGTTTTGTTTTTTCTCTATTTCATTATCTATAAATTGTTTTGTAATACCTTTTTTTTTAGATGATACATGTAAATAAGAATCCATGACAATATTTCGACATTTGACAGTTATCTCCCATTTGACAGTTATCTCCCATTTGACTATGAATTGTTTTCTGCATAGGTTTCCATGTTCCTAATTTTCAATGATGTTTGTTTTTGTTATAATTTCTTTTTACCAGTTATTATCCTATTATAACTTTTGACACATTTTTGACATCTGGTTTTTTTTTTGGTGTTTTTTTACTCTCTTTTTTTTTTATCAGAGAGACTTTTGTGCAAATAATTTTATACAAAACCTTTTTTTTAAATTAATACATTTTTCAATGTATACTGACTACTAAAACAATTGCCAACTCAGTATTTCAAACTTAGCAATCTGCATAAAACCCACTCTGGTAGCATACATGTATGTGTATTTTTCGTCATTTCGTACATCAGAGTGGTGTTTGATGGTTGCAAAATGTTTGGCACATTGCATGAAACTGAAATACTAAATCAATAGGAAGTGATTATAAAAGACCTTCTCAAATATATATCGGCTCCCGCCTGCTACCGATTCCGGTCGGGCTGCTGGTGCTTCCTGCAACCAGGACAGGCATGTGCTACAACAACTTATTCTGAATGTGCACAGTAAAACCCTATGACCTGACCTAAATATATCAGTCAACAAGTCTCAAACTTGACAGGAGGTAGAAAGCAAACACAACTGAAACTGCACAATAGACTTTTTGCGATCAGCTTCATAAGCAACTTTAGCTTTCCATCTTATTTCTGACAGTATTTCAGATATATCCAAAATTCCTCATTTTTAGGAATGATAATATAAATCATAAGCTTATATATATCCACGTTTGTCTGAAGTTTTCTACAATGCTGTTTAAAAAATTCACACTATAAGTCTTAATAAGTTTGTAGAACTGCTTCTCAGTTTTGTCACATTTGCTTCCAAATTAACATTGGAGAAGCAAAGATTGCTTTCGGTTAGACAAAATGACTTTCGAATCTTAGAAACATTCAGTGTTCTTTTTAAATATTTAGGTAACATTTAAAACAAATCTACTTTCACTTAGAATGGTCATTGTGGTCACAAACATCTAAACTGAAACAGCATTAATTTCCAAACGAATAATTTTATGAGGTTTTGTAACACGTTTCATATTGATGGATTCATTGATTGGAGTTTTCCAATTTTGGGAACTGTAGTGGAAACTGGGGGAATGTAGCCTTTTATATGTGAAGAATCTATTTACCTTTGCTTGACACCCATCAGCTGATGTATTTTTCATGATGTGTCATTGCCATTCATGTTTCATTCATTCATTCTATGAGAAGTTAATGAAGAAAGTCAGTGGGTTGGGGTTCCCCAAATTTGGTCATTAAACTAAAAATTGGGCAGACTTTATATAAAGATATTGGTGATGGGGGGAGAAAAGATGGCATAATCTCAACCCCTACCCCCCATAAAACTTTAAAAAAATAAATCTTTTGAAAATCCATATTATGTATTTACCGGTATGTAATGTGGAGATGATTTGGGAATAACTAATTGCATTGATTGAATGGCGACATGAAACAAGCTAGTTAGTTTTCCTTCTAGTTGTAAGTTAATGTTACTATACACAGGGCTAGCTCTGAGTGAGCAAAATATTTCGCCAAATTGTTTCTAAAAAAAATTCTAAAATTACATAAAATTATTTTGCCAAATTAAAATAAAATTTGCCAACTGCTTTCAAAATTTGCAATTGGCAAATTTTGCAAGTATCAGAGCTAACCCTGCTATAGATTGTAAACACAGCATTACTATTGATATAATCATGTATACCGCGTATTACAGGGTAAGCTGGCCAGTGTACTTCATCTCTGACTGTGATATAACTCGACCTATTGGAGCCGAAAGGTGCTCTGTCATGACTGCATCAATTTATCCCCATTTTCAGTCCTTTACCAGTCCAATTGGAGGTGTCTACATAGGCAGGGCTTCTAAATTATGGTAGCCCCACTCCCATGGCTAGTGATATTCAATGTTGGGCTAGTAAATAACTACTATTGCCATGCCCGACAGGGCTTCTAGATTATGGTAGCCCCACTCCCATGGCTAGTGATATTCAATGTTGGGCTAGTAAATAACTACTATTGCCATGCCCGACAGAGCTTCTAGATTATGGTAGTCCCACTCCCATGGCTAGTGATATTCAATGTTGGGCTAGTAAATAACTACTATTGCCATGCCCGACAGAGCTTCTAGATTATGGTAGTCCCACTCCCATGGCTAATGATATTCAATGTTGGGCTAGTAAATAACTACTATCGCCATGCCAGACAGGGCTTCTAGATTATGGTAGCCCCACTCCCATGGCTAGTGATATTCAATGTTGGGCTAGTAAATAACTACTATTGCCCTGCCTGACAGCTAATGAAAAAAATAAATCAAATGTTGCAGTTAAATTTATTTTTTAAATAAGTATATCCTGTCCTCACCTCAACCCCCCAATGTTAGTGTTTTTAAGCTCTATCTCCGTCTTTAGGTGACGTATCTGATTATTACTATTATTTAGTAAAGTAGGCCTAGTGAATTTTTAATTGTGGCTCATAAACTTTTAAAATCTCTGATCTAAAAATTCTAGAAGCCTGTCTTTCTGTACGTCTTTCCCACATATAGTTTGCAGGACAGCCCCCCCCCCCTCCTTTTCAGCCCCCACCCCCTCCTTTTCCTTTAAAATAATTGAGGGGCATTCCCTCAGACAGTTTTTGAATATCGGCTCAATTTTATTTTTACGCTATATATACCTCTGATAATGAATCAATCTGTGGATGTTCCCCAGGGCCAGTGCCTATAAAAAGTTTAGAGTCTAGACTCAATTTCAAACGACGTCGGATGCAATTTGTATGGCATTATCATGACATTAAAGTCTCAGATTCTATTAGAGTCTCGAGTATAGATCGACTCTTTAAGTTTTATAAGCACCAGGCCTGGGCACTTTTCAGCTCTACTAGGTCGATACAGTGACAGGAATTTACTAGTTGTAGCTAGTTTAAAGGGACAGATCCTAATAAATTAACACTATGTTTAGTTAATCTACAAACCTGAAACACATTTGGATAAAGTTTCAACCCGTGAAAATTAACACTATGTTTAGTTAATCAACAAACCTGTAACACATTTGGATAAAGTTTCAACCCGTGAAAATTAACACTATGTTTAGTTAATCAACAAACCTGTAACACATTTGGATAAAGTTACAACTGAGTGAAACGGGAGTCTGTGACTTTGAAGTGGTGAAATACCCTCTGAAAATAGACTAAAACTAGACTCCATAACTGTTACTTCTCAGACGCACATGCGTTTTTTAAACATACGAGAAATGAATTTTGTGATATTAAAAACACCATGCTGATCAAACACTTCGAATGTACGGAAATTGATAATCTAAACCATAGAATCTAAGTAAAGTATGATTTCAGTTATCAAATACGGCTATAATAGTACAAAATATGCCTTAGTGTTTAAAAACTAGGGTATGTCCCTTTAATTCCTCTTCATACTTATAGTATTATGTAACTGTCTCATAGTTGTACGAGTTTGGTTTTGTTTTCAGTATTTATTACATTCACCATATATTATGAAATTATTCTTCTATCTTTATAAAAATTAATTTCATTTTCAACGTTTATCGTCTGTGTATATGTTTGTGCATATTTTTGACATTTTACTATTTATTTATTATTTCTTAAAATTGTTTTTAATAATATATACATATACATATATAAGGTTCTAATTCAGTAGAAATGTAACCTCTAAATGCATTATTTATTTTTAAAAAAAAATCTATTTGAATGTGAAACACCATTTTATATTTTAAGAAATATAGTCTGTAATTTCAATGTTTCATTATTTACTGGTATTTAGAAAACAAATTAATTTGAATGTAAAACACCGTTTCATCTTTTTTAATGTAATGCATTATGGGTTTGATCAATGAAATGATTGTAAATCTACACAATATTTTTGTTTCTTTCATTGTGTTATTCATCAGTGTTTACATTTTGTAGAAATTAAAGGCACGGTTTCTTGCCAGTTTTGCCCACTAAATGGCCTGACTCGATCTTATCTGAAAATATACACACTAAGCAAAAGAAATGCAAATATTATATATATATATATTAGTTTTGTCTTCGGGTTTTTTGTTTTATTTGTTCATGATGCAATTGATTTGGAATATAGACTGCCTAACATGTTCACAAGACATTTTTAATTTTAGCAGACACAAAAACAAAAAGAATTCAAACAGAATAATTTTAATTAAATTAAAACAAAAACTAAATTTAATATTTACATTTCTTTTATTGTTCAGTATATATAATTTGCTTTTTGAAAATTCAACCAAAAACATCATCATCATATCCCACATGGCATAAATATTTTGTGTCTGTTGAAATAATCACTGTCTTATGAGGAATCTGAGGCCCATGTTGACTCTCTATGTAAAAAATTATTTTTTATCTTGAAAAAACATTTTGGTATATGACTGAGAAAAAACAAACAAATATTTGAAAATTTATAGCCAATATTAATTATGCTAGCTGCTTAAAATTACATTATCCACATAACTCGGCTTTTAATAGGTCAAAAGAGCACAAAACCTGCCTTTAAATCATGACAAAAAAATTACTATTTTAAATAAATAAATGTTTTGTCACGCATTTTCTTAAAATGAACCAATGCAGCACTTTATCATTTCTGTGATAAATAAACAAAAGAAAGAAAAGTCTTCTAGTTTTTTGTTTTATTGTGATGTCAAAGTAAATGGAGAACTTAATAATTATACTCCCACAAGGCAGGACGTATAGCTCAGTGGTGGAGCTCTTGTATACGGTGTGATGGGTCACATTATCCCGAGATGTGATGGGTCACAAGATCCTGAGGTGTGATAGGTAACAGGATCTCTGATGTCATGGGTCACATGTTCCTGAGGTGTGATGGGTCACAAAATCCTGAGGTGTGATAGGTCACAGGATCTCTGTCATGGGTCACATGTTCCTGAGGTGTGATGGGTCACAAAATCCTGAGGTGTGATAGGTCACAGGATCTCTATGTCATGGGTCACATGTTCCTGAGGTGTGATGGGTCACAAGATCCTGAGGTGTCATGGGTCACGTTCCTGAGATGTGATGGGCCACAAAATTCTTAGGTGTGATAGGTCACAGGATCTCTGATGTCATGGATCACATGTTCCTGAGGTGTGATGGGTCACAAAATCCTGTCATTACTGTTATGTCATTACAAACATTCCTATTCACCGTATAACATTCTTGCAAAGTGATCATCTGCTGTAAATCAGGTAGGTACTGGGTTCGTACCTTGGTACCAGCTCCTACCCAGAGCCAGGTTCAACAACTCGGTAGGTAGGTTTAAGTGCAATACACAAACTTCAGATCTCCCTCATTAACCACTAAATCAGTCATTGAAAGAGCTCAGATAGCTGTTTTACCAAGTAAAAGGTGCTTGAACCATAAATTGGATATACATGTAAGTCTTAGTATGAAAATAAATTGATTACTGGCTTCAGTGGCATCATGGTTAAGCCATCAGACATACGGCTGGTAGGTAGTGTGTTGGCACACCGGTATCGGTTCCCACTCGATGAGTAGGTGTAAGACATAAGGCTGGTAGGTAGTGTGTTGGCACACCGGTATCGGTTCCCACTCGATGAGTAGGTGTAAGACCACTACACCCACTTCTCTCTCACTAACAACTAACTCTGTCCTGGACAGACAGCCTAGATAGCTGAGGTGTGTGCCCAAGACAGCCTGCTTGAAATTTAACTGGATATAAGCATGGAAATATGTTGAAATGAAATTAATATAGTATCTTAAGTGACTTCCCATAATCAATTTAGGGGAGAAATTAACCACTCGTCAACATTAGCAATTAACCACTCTTATCAATTGTGTTTACAGCATAAGAAAGAGAAGAAAACATTAATTTATTTAACAACGCACTCAACGTATTTTAATTTCAGTTATGTGGCGTTTTTTATAGCAAAGTCTGTGCCTTCATATTTACTCACCAAAATGAAACGGACAAACACATGAAAACAGAAATATATCACTTTACTGTGTAACAGAAACTCCAGTCTGATACAGTAAATATATAAGAAATAAATCTTTAAAAAATATATTTAATAAATACAACATGCTCTTTTATATTTAGAGAATAACTAAAGAGCCATTTTATATTTTTAAAAAACCCAGTTAAAAGTGACAATGGAAGGAAGGAAATGGTTTATTTAACAATGCACTAAGTGACAATGGATATTATTATTATTATTAATAACAATAAAGATAAGCATTTAAAAGCAATACATGTCCCATATCCCCGCCCAACATATTTTCTTATATCTCGTAAGTTTATGGGTCATAACTGTGAAAATGGATAAATGACAGACAGAAGGACGGAGATGAAACGTATAGTCCCCATCCCCCGGGTTGGACCGGTAGAGAACTAATAGCCAATTCGCTCTGAGAAATTATAAATGATCTGTCCTGAACGACTGAATGTTGTAAATTTTCGCTTGAGGCGATAAACAGAATGCCCAAAATACACGCCCAAATTAAGTACGAACATGCTGGCCTCAAAATATTTCACCTCAAAATCAGTAAAATGTTAATTAAGTTTAATTAATTTAAAATAACTTGAAACGCATTTCTGAATATTGATCACTCTCCAGCAGCTGTTAATGACCGTACTGAACTAAAACGACCTTCTTGCACTCAGAAAAGACAAAAGTTCCCATTGTGCCCAAATTAGTGAGATTTAATCAATGAAACCCTGAGCCTTTGGTGAATGTTTCACAACATTAATTCAACACAAATGATAATCTTTAACTCCTCGAGACTAATAAAGCTGGTCTGACCCATGGCACTAACTAACGACCACCGGCAGCAGGGGAGCATAGTAGGTGGTTACAAGTGCCTCTTAACAATGCCAGAAGTAACTACTGAACACTCCCCGAAATGGTCAGACTAAGCCCTCAGCTAAAAGCTGATGGGGAATGTCAGGTGTGTGGCACAGATAGCCACAAGAGACAAGCACCTGTCGCAGTTGGAGAGACAAGGACTGGGATGTGGAAGTAGACAGTGAAAAAAGTTGAAAGCTAGGAGGAGTTGCCAGATTGGGAAGAAATGAGATGGAAGTCAACAGAGAGAAAGGAAAGGGGGCAGTGGGATTAAAAAAACCCAAAACCCCAACCCCTCATCATTGCAAAAGGTTATTCGCTTTATTATCCACTGTCACTTTTAACTCTTTCTCTTTTTTTTAAATATAAAAATCCTCTGCTATCTAAAAGCAATCCCAGAAGCCATTACACTACACAACCCCAAGCACAGCACACAACATGATAAAAAAGATGTCATGGAATAACGGTATCTTTTTAAATACACATACAGCCAAATTTTCAGCGATAGAAATAAGCAAAATATTTTACTAATCCACCGGACAAATACATCTAGAAATCTATTTGTCCACCAATATTTTCACTTGTCCAAATAAATATATTGTTTTATTCAAGTGCCAGGATGATGGTTGTGATTGCTCGAAATGAAACTGCACTGACAATTTTTACTTGTCACTGGACAACTAACGAGGCACATTTTACTTGTCCGAATAAATGTTCACTTGTCAGGACAAACAGACAAGTGTTTATTTTGAACAATGATATTTACAATACAAAATAATATGGCAGTGACTGCATTGGAAAATAATTATTTTTCAAGATTTTTAAAGCCACTGCTTAATATACAAAATTATATACCATTTCATATTTATGAAAGAAATGTGTCAAAATTTCCTGTAAATCTCCGTAGATCAAATAACATGTGTTATCTGACCTATAAATAAAACATTGTTAAAATGATTGAAACTAAAGTTTCGGTTGCAGCACAAACAACCAATCAAACAGGGGTTTCTTAAAGCCTGCCCATCAGTGGCTAAATAAGCAATTTGCATACTGTGTAATAAGCAAAAACATATTACCACAGATGTTTTAGCCTATATACATGTAGGTCATACAAATATTTTAATGTTTAATTGTTCTAAATATTTATTTCCATTAAAAAAAATAAAAAATAAAAATGATGTTTACAAGTTTGTTTTGTTTAACCACACCACTAGAGCACACTGATCAGGGCCGTACCTTGATCAAAATCCGGGGGGAGGGGGGGGCACTACTTTTTATATATAAAAAAGAAACTATATAAATTAAACCCTGAGATGTGTATGCTATTTTCTGGAGTAAAACAAAAAAGTGAGATTCTCGTGGGGCAACTGCACCCCACCCACCCCACCCCCAGTATGACCCTGCTGATGTATTAATCATTGATAACTAAATATCAAACATTTGGCAATTCTGACATATAATCTTAAGAGTGGAAACCTGCCACATTTTTCCATTGGTAGCAATTAAGGGATCTTTTATATGCACCATACAATAGGCAAAATAGCACATACTATGGCTTTTGATATACCAGTCGTGGTACACTGGCTGGAACAAGAAATAGCCCAATAGTTGGGGATTCGACCCTAGACCAACCGCACATAAAGCGACTGCTTTACCACTGGGCTACGTCCCGCCCCTGGATGTTTACAGTTCAAATTTACAGTTTACAATTGCATTCATCCCAACAACACCAAAAAGGTCTCAACACTGATCTTTATATTAAATGTAAATGTTTACATTTTTCATGATTTTATTTTAACCATGAAATAAGACTAACACAAGAAGTACCTTTACTAACTAGCTTTACAATCATCGGCTATTGGATGTCAAACATTTAGTAACTACAACACATGGTCTTCAGTTAAATGTTTAACAACACCACTAGAGCACTGATCAATTCAAAAAAGTAAAGTTTGTTTTGCTTAACGACACCACTAGAGCACATTGATTAAGATAACTGAATGTCAAACATTTTATAATTTTGACACATCTCCATTACTAAGGGATTTTTGTTTTATATCCCACAGACAGGACAGGACATACCATTGATATACACCAGAGCACTTGTTGGAATGAGGAAAAACTCCAATCAGCAAACAGGTCCACTGAGGGGGATCGATCCTGTGACGCAAGCACCTCAGGCGAGCACTCAACCGACTGAGCTAAATCCCACCCCATCACAGCACTCTAGTGGTTGAGCTAGATCCCACCCCATCACGGCACTCTAGTGGTTGAGCTAGATCCCACCCCATCACGGCACTCTAGTTGTTGAGCTAGATCCCACCCCATCACGGCACTCTAGTGGTTGAGCTAGATCCCACCCCATCACGGCACTCTAGTGGTTGAGCTAGATCCCACCCCATCACGGCACTCTAGTGGTTGAGCTAGATCCCACCCCATCACGGCACTCTAGTGGTTGAGCTAGATCACACCCCATCACGGCACTCTAGTGGTTGAGCTAGATCACACCCCATCACGGCACTCTAGTGGTTGAGCTAGATCACACCCCATCACAGCACTCTAGTGGTTGAGCTAGATCACACCCCATCACAGCACTCTAGTGATTGAGCTAGATCACACCCCTAGCATAGTACACTGCAGATATTATATAACTGGTCAGGCATTATAGTCATACTGCATGGTCCACAACACAGGTGTGTCTGTCTGAATGGTGACCTCAGCTGATCCAAGAAAGGTGTTAGATGTACTGATCAACTCCCCAAACTGGAGACGCTGATTATCTGAAACAAAGGAAGGAAGGAATGTTTTATTTAACAACGCACTCAACACATTTTATTTAATATATTTTATTTACGGTTATATGTCGTCAGACATATGGTTAAGGACCACACAGATATTGAGAGACGAAACCCACTGTCGCCACTTCATGGGCTACTCTTTTCGATTAGCAGCAAGGGATCTTTTATATGCACCATCCCACAGACAGGATAGTACATATCATGGCCTTTGTTACATCAGTTGTGGAGTACTGGCTGAAATTAGAAATAGCCCAATGGGGCCACCAACGGGGATCGATCTAAACTGACCGCACATCAAGCGAACGCTTTACCACTGGGCTATGTCCCCCACCCCTTATCTGAAACATGAAAAATATATAAACTTCAGCAAAACGTTAAAGTTTTTTTTGTTTAACGATACAACTAGAGCATTTTTATATATTAATCATAGGCCATTGGATGTCAAACATTTGGTAATTATGTCATGAAGTCTTGGAGAAATTATGCTACATTTTTTCATTAGCAGCAAGGGATCTTTTATATGCACCATCCCACAGACATGAAAAATAAACTTCATCAAAAAAGTTTAAAGTTTCTTTTGTTTAACGACACCACTAGAGCACATTGATATATTAATCTTCTGCTATTGGATGTCATACATTTGGTAACTTTGACCTGATGTCTCAGAGGAAACCCATTGTATTTTTCCAGCAAGGGATCTTTTACACTCACTTTAAAGTTATATGACATAAGAAACCCGCTGCCACCACTCCATGGGCTACTCTTTTAATTAGCAACAAGGGATCTTTTACACTCACTTTAAAGTTATATGACATAAGAAACCCGCTGCCACCACTCCATGGGCTACTCTTTTAATTAGCAACAAGGGATCTTTTACACTCACTTTAAAGTTATATGACATAAGAAACCCGCTGCCACCACTCCATGGGCTACTCTTTTAATTAGCAACAAGGGATCTTTTACACTCACTTTAAAGTTATATGACATAAGAAACCCGCTGCCACCACTCCATGGGCTACTCTTTTAATTAGCAACAAGGGATCTTTTATATGCACCATGATCCCAGTCAGAACAGTACATACCATGATCTTTGCCTGGAACAACTGGGTTTTAGTTGTACAGTAATGCTGCTTACAACAGATAGAGAATAACTAGTTAATGGTGTCGGATATCTGCTTTATCCTGTGAAGGTAAGAATGGGAAATTCTACGAGGCTCTGCAGATATCTGACGCCATTAACTAGTTATTATCTTTATCCTGCAGACCATAAAAATTAAGGAGCAAAGCTATTATTTCTGTTATTTCAGCCACATTGTACGATGACCTAGAGGTCAAATGAGCGATTTTGTAATGGAGCTACATGTATGCGTGTTACGTCACATGAGTGGTTGCAGGATAAAATAGAATAGATGTTTAATGACACCCCAGCACAAAAAATGCATCGGCTGTTGGGTGCTGCTTACAAACACTACATGAGTATACAAACCATATGCTAGTCCTATGCTTTTAAAGTGGAAAAATAAAATTTGATTAAAATATCCCTAGCAAATTGTTTTCCACAGAACAAAATTGCCATAACCCAAGAAGAATTCCACAGAAATTAAATGTCTCGCCTACCATAATCAGTGCTGGGGAAACCACCCACTAGATCCCTAATTCCGCCCCTTATACAAACAATACACAGGGGACATAATAACGGTAATCATTAAAGTAATGGGGCCTAATTCACAAAGGTCTCTTAGGCTCTGCTAGACAACAAAGCATCCTCTTTGCAAGTCTTTTAGCATGGCACTGCGAGATTGCAAAGTTGTGAGAGTTTAGTGAATTAGGCCCATACTTTTAGCAGCATGTTTGTAATCATGACAGACTTTAGAAAGTTTTAGGAACCCTCACCTAAATTCCATTTAAGACCTGTTGTAGTCACATGATCACATGGACCACCAATCGGAATAAGCCCGCACGCTGCACCTTCAAATCCTGTGTCAACTTTTATTGTGGTGTGGCCCTGAAAAAAAGAAAGAAGTGCAAACCTAAACTGAAGATTACAAAGTTTGTTTTTGTCTAATAACGATTATAAGTAAACCTTAGTTCAACTGACTATTAAATATCACTATTATACAACCCAACACATTTTCTACAGCAGAGGATATCAGTGGACAATATTTCAAAATCTAAGGTAACCAGAGGTCAGTTCAGGCGAGTTCTACTTAGATAACTCATTGTTCGGTTATGTGAATATAGTTCTAGTAACCGATGAGTTAAACCTACCTAATTGTAAAACACCTGAACTACGGTTCTTTGCTACATTGGTGCTTACTTCAAATGTATTGAAAAACATAAACTGATTTTCAATTTGACTTCTGATAGAGTACTTTTAATTTTAGTAATTAATTGTTCACCATGTAACAAATTGGCGGTTCTCATGATTTTAAACTTGCGTAACTGACATGTAAACAGAACAACGGTTCTCGTGAAATATTGTGCCCTGAGATATTCAACAAGCCCAGTCCCCGGGGGATGGGGGTGGGGGTGGGGGTGGATAATGATAAAAATCTAGCATTTATTTTATAATGGCCTACAAGGTTTGTTTTTGTCTAATAATGGATAAAACTTAAAATTACATTCAATGGACTACATGTATTAACAGGGCTGCTCTCACATTCTCCTAAGTTCAAGGGACACAACTCTGTGAAAAAATTATCAATCACCATGAAAGTTAAACTTGATCTGTAACAGTACATGATAAAGCTATATACAAAATTCCACTTCAAGATCTTTAGGCATTGCATTGTAAAAAAAAATTAAAATCCGGAAAACAAATGCTCGTATCATCTAAGTTCAAGGGTCATAACTCACAGTGAAAAGTGGGTAAATTGCAATAAAGTTACACTTAATTAATCTGTAATATAACATGATAAAGCTAGACACAAGCTTTCAGCTCAATATCTCAAAGCAATGGGAACAAACATCCGGAATATACTATATGTAGGACTGATGGATGGACGGATAGACAAACAGACAGACAGACAGACAGAAGGACAGAGATGAAATCTATAGTCCCATCCAGTTTGACTGGCAGGGAACCATAAAACAAGAATTTCATGTGATAAATATATCCAAACGTGCAACGATAAACCAAGTTTCATCGACCTAGGACTTATAGTTTGTGAGAAACTGTCTAAACGCAAAAGTTTAATACAAAAGTAGACACTGTCGATGCTGAAAAAGTAATACTTGTACTTATATCTCACCTTTTACTTCGTAAAGGTAAAAAAAAAAAAAAAAAATTTAAGAATAGACCGCAATTCTTTTTTGATTCATGCAAGTATGAACCAAAAAAGAATTACAGTCAAATCTTATAATTAAATTTATATGCATAATTTACCAATAAATGTCTCAATTTGTTTTGTTTAGTTTTAAATACGCCTGTAGTATTGTTTGTGTAAACTTCATTGATACTTATGTCACGGAAGACTGCAAATGTTCATTCACTATCATTTGAATCAGGTGATTGCCAGATGACGTCATTTGATAAATGACGTAATTTTTATAAGCGACGCCATTTCCGCTAGTTTTAGCTGTGTGAATTTTGATGGATTGTTAAGTTATGTTGGAAGGATTTGTCCGATTTGTGTTTAGTTTATATTTCATGAATGTGAATGAAGGGGACGCATGATACATCAATTTTCGTCAACAGCTGTAGAACAAAGCGTACAGGTAAGTTTCAGGCGTATTTAAACATTCCTACATTTCTTTGGCCACCGACTGTGTCTCATTACATTAGCAATCTATGCGTATATCTACTCTGCTATAGCATTTTCCATTAATTCATTGTATAAACAGGGCTTCTAGATTATGGTAGCCCAACTTCCATGGCTAGTGATATTCAATGTTGGGCTAGTAAATAACTACTATTGCCATGTCCGATGCCAACTGAAAGTTTTTGGTCTATTTTGTAAATATAAATATCCTGCCCCCATCCCAACACCCAATGTTAGTATTTTTAAGCTCAATCTCCCTGTTTAGGTGACAAATCTGATTATTACTATTATTTAGTAAAATTTTATTAACTTAAAGAGAAGTAGGGCTAGTGAATTTTTAATAGTGGCTAGTAAATTTTAAAACTCACTGATCCCATGGCTAGTGGATTTTATAAAAATTCTAGAAGCCCTGATAAAAAAAAAGTGCACTATTATGTGGTATCTGTGTCACAACTGTATTGCTTTTTGTATCTTTCACATGTGTTTTCTTCAAAATATCTAAATATAGTTGTTTGAATAATCCGGCTAGTTACAGAAAAATAGTACGAGTTTGTGTGTGTGTGTATGGGGGGGAGTAGGCTTGGCTTAAATTTGTTCTGTTCATCAAGATATGAATGAATAAAAGTAAGCACCTCTCGACCAATCAGATTGCCGTAAAGTGTATAAACGCCAAAAAAATTTAATTACATAAATAAATAAAAAAATTAAATAACTAAATTAGTTTAAAAACTCCAAAATGAAATTTAAAAAAAAAAAAAAAGTATTAAAAAAAATAAATAATAAAAATTAATTTGTGTAAGACCATACCTCATTCACGAGACATATGAGACAGCCGCCTGAAGCAAGGTAGACTGGTTTGTCAATGAGTTGCCGCGTCTCAAACAGAGTGTTGATGTTGCCAAATAGATGGTCAGCACGCCCCTCCATGCTGCCCCCAATACCTCCGAACGTGACAATACTGCCACACTGAAAAACATGAACACACTGTCATAATGAAAACTAATACCACCGAACGTTAAGATACTGTTACACTGAAAAACATCAACACATTGTCATAATGAAAACCAATACCACCGAACGTTAAGATACTGCTACACTGAAAAACATCAACACACTGTCATAATGAAAGCCAATACCACCGAACATTAAGATAGTGCTACACTGAAAAACATCAACACACTGTCATAGTGAAAACTAATACCACCGAACGTTAAGATACTGCCACACTGAAAAACATCAACACACTGTCATAATAAAAACCAATACCACCGAACGTTAAGATACTGTTACACTGAAAAACATCCACACATTGTCATAATGAAAACCAATACCACCAAACGTTAAGATACTGTTACACTGAAAAACATCAACACATTGACATAATGAAAACCAATACCAGCAAACGTTAAGATACTGCTACACTGAAAAACATCAACACATTGTCATAATGAAAACCAATACCACCGAATGTTAAGATACTGTCACATTGAAAAACATCAACACATTGTCATAATGAAAACCAATACCACCGAACGTTACGATACTGTTACACTGAAAAACATCAACACATTCTCATAATGAAAACCAATACCACCGAACGTTAAGATACTGCTACACTGAAAAATGTCAACACACTGTCATAATGAAAACCAATACCACCAAACGCTAAGATCCTGATACACTGAAAAACATCAACACATTGTCAGAATAAAAACCAATGGGGGAGGGGGCATAGCCCTCCAATCACACTTCTCCCCCCCCCCCCCCCCCGCCCCAGCCATCATGTTTTACATTTTCCTGTCGACCCATAGATCAGTAACATGACTTACAGACAGTGTGGCTACCCCTCAACCACCACCACCACCAATATAAAATCATAGCTATAACAATGTTTGCTGCTGATTGTTGTTAATGTTGGTTTTTTGGGGGGGGTTTTAAATCTCCTTTTGGAGAGAGAATTAAAGGATATTAAACGAGCTTCCATTTCGTATCAAGTTTATGTCCTGAGTGAAATAATTTTCAAATGTCACGAGCTTTAGTGAAAAAGTAAACGTTAAAGTTTGTTTTGTTTAACGACACCACTAGAGCACATTGATTTATTAATCATCGGCTAATGAATGTCAAACATTTGGTAATTTTGACATATAGTCCTTGTGAGGATCGAAACCCGCTACATATATCCATTAGTAGCAAGAGATATGTTAAAACATTTATATGCACTATCCCACAGACAGGACAGCACATACCATAGCCTTTGATGCAATATACCACTGACTCGTGGGGCACTGACTGGGATGGAAAAAAGAAGTAAAAAGTTTGTTTTGTTTAACGACACCACTAGAGCACATTGATTTATTAACCATCGGCAATTGTACATGTATGTAAAATATTTGGTCATTTTAACTTTATATACTCTTTAGAGAGGAAACCCGCTACATTTTTCCATTAGTAGGAAGGGATCTTTTATATTATACCATCCCACAGACAGAATACCTTATATATGACAGCCTTTGATATACCAGTCATGGTGCACTGGCTGGAACGAGAAAAAACCCAATGTGTCTACCGATGGGAATTGATCCTAAGACCGACTGCGCATTTAGCGAGCGCTTTACCACTAGGCTCGTCCCACCTGGGATGGAAAAAATAAACAAAATGGGTCAAATGTCTCAAATGAGTACCTCAAGAAAGAAAGAAAGAAATGTTTTATTTAACGACGCACTCAACACATTTTATTTATGGTTATATGGCGTCAGACATATGGTTGAGGACCACACAGATTTTGAGAGGAAACCCGCTGTCACCACTACATGGGCTACTCTTTCCAATTAGCAGCAAGGGATCTTTTATTTGCACTTCCCACAGGCAGGATAGCACAAACCATGGCCTTTGTTGAACCAGTCATGGATCACTGGTCAGTGCAAGTGGTTTACACCTACCCATTGAGCCTTGCGGAGCACTCACTCAGGGTTTGGAGTCGGTATCTGGATTAAAAATCCCATGCCTCGACTGGGATCCGAACCCAGTACCTACCAGCCCGTAGACCGATGGCCTAACCACGGCGCCTGTACCTCAGAAAAGTGCCCTTCTGATTGAGCTAATACCTCTATCTCACTTTTTGACTTCGTCAAGGTGATTATAACAGGCGCAGCACAGTGTAAAAAAATAGTGGTATGGCTCGAAGTTGCCAGACTCTCCTTACAAATTAACCTGTGAAGAACATTTTCACAGATACAACATATATACCACACAAACACACACAAAATGGTGGTAAAGCCCCCCCCCCCCCCCCCCCCCCCCCCCCCACACACACACACACACACAAAAAGGAGGTACAGCGTGTCTTTGAAAACTGTGGCTGTACTGGCCGTACCGTCTGCGCCGCCCCTGTGATACAAAAATAAACTTGCCGGAACACTACTTACCTCAAGAGACTTGATTCTAGATAACACTAACTGCAGGTTTTTAGTAAAATCACAGAGGTCCTGGTCAGCAGTTTCAACAACTTCAGTACCCTGAATTAGAAAAAGTTTACAAATAAAGTGAAATAATAATCATAAAAATAATAAAATCAACATGCTCAACACCACATATTACCAGTTATTATAATTGCTATTTTTTGTTATTGTAAATTAGGCATTGAAACAACTTTATACACACTTACAGAACTATAAACTGTGTAACTTCATCCTGGAGAAGTCTTGCACCGCTCATTACTAACTGTACACTGTACCTTTTAGTAGAAGTGTGTGTGTGTTTGTCTGCGTGTGTGTCTCTGTGTGTGTGTCTATCTCTGGGTGTGTGTGTGTGTGCCTGTGTGTGTGTGTGTGTCTCTCTCTCTGTGTGTGTGTCTGTATGTGTGTGTGTGTGTGTGTCTGTGTGTGAGAGTACATTATTAAAACTAATTTTCAATGTGTGTGTGTCTGTGTGTGTGTCTGTATGTGTGTGTCTGTGTGTGTGTGTGTGTGTGTGACAGAGAGAGTACATTATTAAAACTAATTTTCAATATGTACCAGATATTTAAAAATGACACCTCCCCCAAAGAAAACAAAAACATTCAGCATAGCAATATTGTAAATGTATTATACCATTAAGCCATAAATCTAGGCTTTACAGGCCTCCAGTCCAATTCCTTCAGACCTGGACCCATATTCACAAAACATCGTAAGCCTAGTTTTACACGTAAATGTAAATCTACGACTGAAGAGCTATTCATGAAACAACGAAAACGTAAGTTACGTGTAAAGTTGGATGTAAATATAACAGTGCCTCAGGTTGCAACTAACGCTGCACGTAAGTTGTGTACATATAATAAATCAAGCACGATCACCGTTATTTACTATTACTTACAGAAACTAGCAGCATTTCCAATAAATAAAGCAGTTTACGATGGCGAATGCCCACGGATTGAACATATTTTTGTTGGTGATCGAACAGATGTTTTCGACTCGGCCAATTTCTCCTGAGTTATCTTTTCCTTTTTAAGAAATGTCCTGAAGTTTGTACCAAAACGCGGATCCCCACCAATACCAAAATGCCATGGTTCACTGTTCACGATGTTATTGTTACCAGACGACAAACAAAATTGTGTTTTGTGCATTTATTATTTACCCGGTATCCATCGTTTCTAATGTGTTTTTATTAATTACTCCATTGAGTGTTAAATCGTAGATTTACATCCAACTAAGTTACGTTTACATTTACGGCCGTCTTTGAGAATAAGGTGCTTCTTGCACGTAAACGTAAATCTACGGCAGACATAAGTGCTAGTCGTAAATGTACATTTACACCTTATTGTGAATATGGGTCCTGGAGCTTACTTCACCAAACTCTTGCAACTTGCTATCTCGCAGTGCAATGCAAAAAAAACCTTTGCAATGAAAGAGCTTAAGAGTCCTTATAACATTTCGTTTACAGAAGACCTTGGCCCGTGCTTATAAAACTTTTATAGAGTTCAGACTCGATCTCATATGATGTCACACGCATAAAATTTGTATGGCATTGTCATGACGTTATTGTCTCAGACTCTATAGGAGTCTCCAGTCTAAAAGTTTTATAAGCACCAGGACTTGTCGAAGTCGGCATCCGACTATAGTTATCCTATGGACATGCCTTGTAACAGCACCTTGTTTTTATAGAACTCTAGTACTTCCGGTCTGGCCGAATCGAAGTCTCCTGAGATTAAGTGTGGTATAAATTCATCTCTGTCATCACCGAGTGAGTCGAACAGACGGTTAACAGCACCGTCTACACATGACACGAAAAGAGCTGAAACACAAATATAAAAAACAGTTGAAAATTGTTTTGTTTAACAACATCACTATAAAACATTGATACATTAAAGGGACATTCCTGAGTTTGCTGCATTGTAAGATGCTTCCGACTAATAAAATATTTCTACGATTAAACTTAATAATAAATATATTTTCTTGTTTAGAATATCAGTGTCTGTGTGTTCAATGTGTTTCTGGTCGTCCTAATATTTGTAAGAAGCCCAAACTGGATTTTGCCTTCAAATAATTTCATTCGTATGAAAAATATATTTTAGAAAATAAAATTAAATTTAACCTGGTACAAATATTAGAATGATCAAAAACACGTTTAATATAAAGCCACAAATATTTTATGCAGAAAAATATATTTGATATGTAATTACAATCGTTAAAAAGTCTTTGTTAGTCGATAACATCTTAAAAATTGCAGCAAACTCAGGAATGTCCCTTTAATAATTGGCAAATAGATGACAAATATTTGGTAATTCTGACAGTCTTCAGAGAAAATTTGCTATGTTTTTCCATTAGTAGCACAGGATCTTTTATATGCACTTCCCATACAGGACAGCACATACCACAACCTTTGATGTACCAGCCATGAGGCATTGGCTGCGATTGGAAAAAAACAAGTCAGAGAAAGGGTTCACTAAGAGGATTCTCTATATCAACTAACCGGCCTCGGTGGCGTCGTGGTTAGGCCATCGGTCTACAGGCTAGTAGGTACTGGGTTCGGATCCCAGTCAAGGCATGGGATTTTTAATCCAGATACCGACTCCAAACCCTGAGTGAGTGCTCCGCAAGTCTCAATGGGTAGGTGTAAACCACTTGCACCGACCAGTGATCCATAACTGGTTCAACAAAGGCCATGGTTTGTGCTATCCTGTCTGTGGGAAGCGCAAATAAAAGATCCCTTGCTGCTAATTGGAAAGAGTAGCCCATGTAGTGGCGACAGCGGGTTTCCTCTCAAAATCTGTGTGGTCCTTAACCATATGTCTGACGCCATATAACCGTAAATAAAATGTGTTGAGTGCGTCGTTAAATAAAACATTTCTTTCTTTCTTTATCAACCAAGCTTAATACATTATATGCAGTTTAATCTTACTTTGTCTTACCTTTTCTCCATAACTGTTTCAACAACTTGATTTCCCTGTCTATCTGATTATTCAAGAGCACCAAACATATATCTTTGTCTACAAAGAAAAAACATTCAACTATTAGGTATGAATATATTTTATAAACCTAAACTGTCGCTAATCATCATTTTTTAAACGAAATGTTCTGAGAATTGAAAATTTGCATAACTTGAGACATTTTATTTCACAACTTTACCGTTTTACATAGTACCGTAATAGCTACATGTATATGTAGGTCCACACATAATGACTGCCTTAAATGTCACAACTGACCTCGGTGAAATCATCGGACTACATGCTGCTAGGTACAGGGTTCGCAGCCCGGTATCGGCTTCAACCCAGAGCGAGTTCTTAAGGGCTGAATGGGTAGGTGTAAGGCCACTACATTCTCTTCTCTTTCACTAACCACTGACCAACTAACCCACTGTCCTGGACAGACAGCCCAGATAGTTGAGGTGTGTGCCCAGGACAGCGTGCTTGAACCTTAATTGTATATAAGCACGAAAATAAGTTCAAATGAAACAAATGTCACATATAATTTTATCGCCTAGAATATCTATACACCAAAGCAAAATACATACATGTGGTTCTTATTGAAATAATATATTTTATAATACTAAATATCTAAGATTCTTGTTATTATTATTATTTATTTATTTATTATTATCTTTAATATTTCTTCATTTGTTTACATTGTAGGATCAAAGATCAACATTCTTTTGCTGATCATAACTGGTGTAAAAATACTTGTCTCCAAATTTAAGCTATATTTTTGTCAGTGACTGAAAATATATAAATTTATCTAATCATATATCTTTGCTAATTTATGTATTAATTTCAGCAATATAGAAATAAGCTGAATTTTTTATTAGTCCACGAGACAAGTATATTTAGAAATCTACTTGTCCACCAATATTCTCACTTGTCCAAATAAGCTGTTAGTTGTATTCAAGTGCAAGAACAATGTTTTGGTTTCTCAAAATAAAACAGCATTATACATTTGTACTTGTCTACTGGACAATTAACCATCAAGATACATTGTGCTTGTCTGAGCAGTTTATCACTTGCCACCTGCAGGGTTTCTAGATAATGGTAGCCCCACTCCCATGGCTAGTGATATTCAATTTTGGGCTAGTAAATAACTACTATTGCCATGCCAGACAGGGCTTCTAGATTATGGTAGCCCCACTCCCATGGCTAGTGATATTCAATGTTGGGCTAGTTAATAACTACTATTGCCATGCCTGACAGGGCTTCTAGATTATGGTAGCCCCACTCCCACGGCTAGTGATATTCAATGTTGAGCTAGTAAATAACTACTATTGCCATGCCAGACAGGGTTTCTAGATTATGGTAGCCCCACTCCCATGGCTAGTGATATTCAATGTTGGGCTAGTAAATAACTACTATTACCATGCCAGACAGGGCTTCTAGATTATGGTAGTCCCACTCCCAAGGCTAGTGATATTCAATGTTGGGCTAGTAAATAACTACTATTACCATGCCAGACAGGGCTTCTAGATTATGGTAGCCCCACTCCCATGGCTAGTGATATTCTATGTTGGGCTAGTAAATAACAACTATTACCATGCCAGACAGGGCTTCTAGATTATGGTAGCCCCACTCCCAGTGGCTAGTGATATTCATCCCTGTTGGGCTAGTAAATAACAACTATTACCATGCCAGACAGGGCTTCTAGATTATGGTAGTCCCACTCCCAAGGCTAGTGATATTCAATGTTGGGCTAGTAAATAACTACTATTACCATGCCAGACAGGGCTTCTAGATTATGGTAGTCCCACTCCCATGGCTAGTGATATTCAATGTTGGGCTAGTAAATAACTACTATTACCATGCCAGACAGGGCTTCTAGATTATGGTAGTCCCACTCCCAAGGCTAGTGATATTCTATGTTGGGCTAGTAAATAACAACTATTACCATGCCAGACAGGGCTTCTAGATTATGGTAGTCCCACTCCCTTGGCTAGTGATATTCTATGTTGGGCTAGTAAATAACAACTATTACCATGCCAGACAGGGCTTCTAGATTATGGTAGTCCCACTCCCCATGGCTAGTGATATTCTATGTTGGGCTAGTAAATAACAACTATTACCATGCCAGACAGGGCTTCTAGATTATGGTAGTCCCACTCCCTTGGCTAGTGATATTCTATGTTGGGCTAGTAAATAACAACTATTACCATGCCAGACAGGGCTTCTAGATTATGGTAGCCCCTCACTCCCGTGGCTAGTGATATTCTATGTTGGGCTAGTAAATAACAACTATTACCATGCCAGACAGGGCTTCTAGATTATGGTAGCCTCCACACTCCCCCTAGTGATGGCTAGTGATATTCAATGTTGGGCTAGTAAATAACAACTATTACCATGCCAGACAGGGCTTCTAGATTATGGTAGCCTCCTCACTCCCGTGGCTAGTGATATTCTATGTTGGGCTAGTAAATAACAACTATTACCATGCCAGACAGGGCTTCTAGATTATGGTAGTCCCACTCCCTTGGCTAGTGATATTCTATGTTGGGCTAGTAAATAACAACTATTACCATGCCAGACAGGGCTTCTAGATTATGGTAGTCCCACTCCCTTGGCTAGTGATATTCTATGTTGGGCTAGTAAATAACAACTATTACCATGCCAGACAGGGCTTCTAGATTATGGTAGTCCCACTCCCTTGGCTAGTGATATTCTATGTTGGGCTAGTAAATAACAACTATTACCATGCCAGACAGGGCTTCTAGATTATGGTAGTCCCACTCCCAAGGCTAGTGATATTCAATGTTGGGCTAGTAAATAACAACTATTACCATGCCAGACAGGGCTTCTAGATTATGGTAGTCCCACTCCCATGGCTAGTGATATTCTATGTTGGGCTAGTAAATAACTACTATTACCATGCCAGACAGGGCTTCTAGATTATGGTAGTCCCACTCCCTTGGCTAGTGATATTCTATGTTGGGCTAGTAAATAACAACTATTACCATGCCAGACAGGGCTTCTAGATTATGGTAGTCCCACTCCCTTGGCTAGTGATATTCTATGTTGGGCTAGTAAATAACAACTATTACCATGCCAGACAGGGCTTCTAGATTATGGTAGTCCCACTCCCTTGGCTAGTGATATTCTATGTTGGGCTAGTAAATAACAACTATTACCATGCCAGACAGGGCTTCTAGATTATGGTAGTCCCACTCCCTTGGCTAGTGATATTCTATGTTGGGCTAGTAAATAACTACTATTGCCATGCCAGACAGGGCTTCTAGATTATGGTAGTCCCACTCCCATGGCTAGTGATATTCAATGTTGGGCTAGTAAATAACTAATATTGCCATGCCAGATGGCGAGTAAAAACAAAACAAAAAGTAAAATGTTGCAGTTAAGTTGATTTTGTAAATATGAATATCCTGTCTACCCCCCTCCCCCCCACACCCCTGCAGTGTTACTGTTTTTAAGCTCTATCTCCCCCTTCAGGTGATATATTTGATTATTACTATTGTTTAGTAAAATTGTATTAACTTAAAGTAGGGCTAGTGAATTTTTAATCGTGCTAGTAATTTTTAAAAATCATTGATCCCATGGCTAGTGGATTTTATAAAAAAATTTAGAAGCCCTGCACCTGGGTCAAACAGTTAAGTGCTTATTTCGAACACTAATAGTTATCGCAGAATAAAAACGTTACATGCACGTACATGTAATTATTCTAAAGGTTGTGTCGTGGTCAGGCTATCAAACATAAGGCTGGTACACGTAGGTACTAGGTTCGCAGCCCGGTACCGGCTCCCACCCATGACCAAGTTTTAACGACTCAATGGGTAGGTGTAAGATCACTACATTCTCTTCTTTCTCACTAACCACTAACCCATGCACAGCCCAGATAGCCGAGGAGTGTGTTCCTAGGACAGCATGCTTGAACCTTTATTGGATATAAGCACGAAAATAAAAACTGAAATGAAATAGAAATAAAACAGCTAATTAACAGGACTTAGAGAATTTTTATAAAATCCACTAGCCATGGGATCAGTAATTTTTAAAATTCACTAGCCATCATTAAAAATTCACTAGCCCTACCGGTAATTTAATTTTTAAGTAAATACAATTTTACTAATAGTAATAATCGGATAGGTCACCTAAAGATTGAGATGAGCTTAAAAACAAATTGGGGGTAGGGGTGGGGGCAGGATATTCATATTTACAAAACAGACTTAAATGCATCATAAATGCAGTAATTTGACTAATTTTTTCACTAGCCATCGGGCATAGCAATAGTAGTTATTTACTAGCCCATCATGGAATATCATTATAGCCATGGGAGTGGGGCTACCATAATCTAGAAATCCTGTAATCAATAAATATGAACAGGGCCCGTGCTTATAAAACCTTTTAGAGTCCAGACTCTAATGAGATCATACACATACAATTTGTATGGTGTTGTCATGACATTAGTGTCTCAGACTATAAGCACCAACCCAGTATTAATTTTAATTAGCTTTCAGTACAAACCTTTGTCAGGCAATAACCAAGACAGTGGGTGCAGTACTCTTGATTCTCGAGTAGCCATATCTATAACACAAATTTTGCAGAATTAAACGTCTCGTCTAGCTTCCATAAACCAGTTCAGTGAATAAATATATAATATATGTGATTTAACATTCAGGATTAATATAATGACTGTTATAGACCAAACATGACTTGCTGTGATGAGTTAAAAGTTTGTTTTGTTTAACAACACCACTAGAGCACATTGATAAATTTATTAATCAGCTCTTATTTGCACTATCCCACAGACCAGACAGGACAGCACATAGCACGGCCTTTGATATACCAATCAGTGGTGCATTGGCTGGAATGACAAACTGCCCAATGGGCCAACCAATGCGGATCGATCCCAGACTGACCGTGCTATGTCCAGCCCCTACTGTGATGAAATTATCAACAGCCAATATATATATATATATATATATATATATATATATATATATATATATATATATATATATATATATCGAATAAATAAATAAATAAATATATATACACTAGAGGAAAAAAGTAACAGTGTAACCTAAAAAATCGGATAAAATTAACACCGCTCAATATTTTAGCATGATGTTTTGCACAGTTGACCAGTGAACGTACTGCCACACAATCACTGGGTCAATGCCGTATTGGCACGTGCCGTTTCACTTCTTGGACATGGGTCTGTTTTTCACGCTTTTTCTGCCCAACATTTTACTGCTCCAGCCTTTGTCAACTTTGCTACTGTCAGGTCATTGTTTGGCAACCGGGAGAACAGAAAAGCATGTTTTTTCGGTTGAAAGTGGTCGTAGAGCAATGCCCAGGCTAAATGAAAATGACCGCCTTTGCGCAATTGGCATGATCCAGGCTGGTATGCTCCATCGCGCTGTTGCTACTCAATTTGGTGTCCACATAAACACTATTCAGGCTTTGTGGAGACGTTTTCAACAATTTGGTAATGTCAGAGACCGACCACATGCAGGTCGTCCACGCGTGATGTCACAACAGCAGGACAATCATATCAGACTCATGCACCTCAGGAATCGCTTCCAAACAGCAAGTCTAACAGCGCGGACCATTCCTGGATTGCGTTCCATCAGCCCCAGAACTGTACGGAATCGATTACGTGAATGGCGTATCCATCTATGACGTCCGTCTGTCTGTCCAGTTTTGCTAAGACGCCATCGTGTAGCCCGTCTGGCTTGGTGTAGAAGACACTTGCGCTTTAAACGCCGAGACTGGGCGAGTGTTCTGTTTACGGATGAGTCCAGGTTTCACTTAGACAACAGCGACGGCCGTTTAAGAACCTATCGTTGTGTTGGAGAACGTTTTAGTGACGCCTATGTTGTGGAGCGACGTGCATATGGCGGAGGCAGTGTCATGGTTTGGGGTGGCATCATGTCAACTGGATAAACACCTCTTGTGGTCATCGATGGCAATTTGAACACTGTATGCTACCGTGACGACATTATCCAGGCTCACGTCATCCCATTTGTGCAAGGACAGCAACGTCACATCACGCTTCAGCAAGACAACGCTAGACCTCACGTTGCCCGGGTGGTAAGGGATTTCTAGCGCAGCAGAACATCGATGTGTTGCAGTGGCCTGCAGTCTCACCTGATCTTGCACCAATCGAGCACATTGGGGATGAGATGCAATGTCGTGTACGTGCACTGCCTAACATGACATTGGCAGCGCTGGGTCATACATTAGTCCAGATCTGGAATGGCATTCCCCAGGCATTCTTCAACAATTTGGTAGGCTCTATGAGGCGATGGTGCCAGGCCTGCATCGACGCAAACGGTGGCCATACGCGCTATTAACTTTGTGAACTGGTTTTTGACCCCCGTGTCTTTCATCCCCAATACCAATGAAATGACGGATGCTGTGACATTTTAAATGAATTGAAGTTTTGCAGAATTGCCTAATAAACAATGCTATCTGATCATTTTATCGTTTTATGTCTTGAAATTATGTTTTTATCAACATGATAACCATACACAGTTACTTTTTTCCGTTAGTATATATATATATATATATAGCCACCAAGTGCTCATTTGTTACCAAGATTTTGTCTAAAAAAAATTGAGATTATTAATATTATTATGACAATTTTTTTTAAGTAACCCAAAATAAGGCATATTAAAAATAATTTCAAGATACCATTTTGAACATTTTTACTTTCCCTGAATAGAAAATATTAATTTTAATGAGGAGCAACATCAGGGTTACGTGCCCATGGTTCACACACCACTGGTATAGGGAAACCTGCTACATTTTTCCTTATGCAGCAAGGAATCTTTTATATGCACTTCCCCACAGACAGGAAAGCACATACCGCCTTTGACCAGTGGTTGGAAACAGAAAAAATCAATCAGTTGAATGGATCCACCGAGATAGTTGAATCCTGCGACAAAAGTACCTCAAGCGAGCACTCAACCGACTGGACTGGCCTCGGTGGTGTAGTGGTTAGGCCATCGGTCTACAGGCTGGTAGGTACTGGGTTCAGATCCCAGTCGAGGCATGGCATTTTTAATCCAGATACCGACTCCAAACCCTGAGTGAGTGCTCTGCAAGGCTCAATGGGTAGGTGTAAACCACTTGTACCGACCAGTGATCCATGACTGGTTCAACAAAGGCCATGGTTTGAGCTATTCTGCCTGTGGGAAGCGCAAATAAAAGATCCCTTGCTGCCAATCAGAAAGAGTAGCTCATGTAGTGGCGACAGCGGGTTTCCTCTCAAAATCTGTGTGGTCCTTAACCATATGTCTGACGCCATATAACCGTAAATAAAATGTGTTGAGTGCGTCGTTAAATAAAACATTTTTCTTTCTTTCAACTGACTGAGCTAAATCCCACCCCTTACAGTCTCGGAGGAAATCCACTACATTTTCCTACTAACAGCAAGGGATGTTTTATATGAACTTACCACAGACAGGACAGCACATGATATCATATGGCCTTGATATACCAGTCATCTGCACTGGTTGGCACAGGATGATAAACTAATGATTATTTGATGGGTTCTAAGGATCAAGATCTACATGAACATAATGTTATAATATTACTATAGTCCAGTGGTAAAGTGCTTTTATATGCATATGAAAAGTGCTCGCTTAATGTGCAGTCGGTCAGGGATCAATCTCCATTGGCAGGCCCATTGGGCTATTTCTCGGTCCGGCCAGTACACTACAACTGGTGTATATATATATAATATATATCAAAGGCACTGGTATATGAAGCAGGGGGGTGGGGAGCTAGTACTCACCACTTTTTATATATTTATACATGTATTTATATATATTTATATAAATTTATATTATATATATATATATATATATATATATATATATATATATATGTGTGTGTGTGTGTGTGTGCCCCCCACTTTTTGGCACTTTCCTATGCCTGTGAAAGGTCATGGTATGTGCTATCCTGTCTGTGGGATGGTACATATAATATATAAAAGATCCCTTCCTACTACTGGAAAACTGTAGCTGGGTTTTTCTCTGAGACTATGTCATAATTACCAAATGTCTGACATCCAATAGCCGATGATTAATAAAATCAGTATGCTCTAGTGATGTCGGTAAAAAAAACCCATTTAACTTTTTAGCCTGTGCTAGGCCAATGTCTTAGATAATAGAGAATGGGAATTATAGTAGTGCATGGGGCACGTTAAGTCAGTACTTTTCTTAATGTGCACGGCTTCCCTCTACTTAGCAAATTTAACATGGCGGGGATATTTTTTAAGGTTGTCGTTGAAGATTCATTTTGTTAATAATGACGCAATACTTCAATCGAGATTTTGTGAGTACCTAGGTTATACATTTTTGGTTTGTGTGTCCATTTGTTGCACTATTTCGGTTGAGAAACGGTTGAAACATGGTGCCATAAGTTTTGAATACATGCTATAAGTATAACTCATAATACTAAAAGATCCGGACGTAGTAAAAATCATACTGATACTTACTATGTCCCTCCGGACTAGGGCTAGGCCAGTGTCTTATGGGAATTATCAGCCGACGGAGGGGCACGGTACGATACCGTAGCACTGACTTAAACATAGTTCATCAAGATTAACTTTCACTTTCAGTGACTTTGTCTACAAGCACTTATTATAGACAAAGTTAATCTCGATGAACTAACTTCAACGTAGACGAATGCGGCAGTTTCTATTAAGACACTGTAAATAATCACACACACACACACACACACACACACACACACACCCACCCCCCGCGATTACACCAGTGTCAGGATCATGTCACATTGCCATGTGTCTATCCGGAGCATCACTTCTGCACTCACCTGTAATTTAATTTCGCTAGTCTGGTTGTTCCCCAAAGATTTCTCAGAAGGGGAGACCACTCACAACAGACCAAAAACGAAAGTTTCCTTGTCAAAGTTGTCTACGGAGTGACAACAGCTGAACCAGTCGCGTTTGCAGAATTTTATACAGCGTGTGTGTGTGTGTGTTTTGTCTAAAGTCCGAACGGCGAACCAAAATGTTAACTACGCTCTCCTACTTTTATTTTTCGTTAGATTTTACCGACATTTTGTTTCAGACAGAAATCTTGAAAATAAAACATTACAGTGACACAGATTCCACATACTAGATGATAACCATGTCACCTATATCGACTTCGCTGAGATCGCATAGGGCAAAAAGCATGTAATTTTGTGCCGGCTGCCATTTTAACTTTTTATGGAATATTCTCCAAGAGGGGTGAAAGTATGACTTATCTAACAACGTCATAACATGTTATTATATAAAAGAAAACGTGATGACTTCATATTTAAAAAAAAAAATTTTTTTTTTTGTTTGTTTAAATATACCACTAGAGCTCATTGATTTTATATTAATTATGTCACATACTTTGTAGGCTTTCACCCAATCTAATTAAAATTAGCTCCACTATTACATGTGGATCTAACACCAGCCAGTTGGAGCTCATGTCCACCAATCAAAACCTTACTTGCAGAATCCTGCCAGTGATTTAAAAATAATTTGAAAACATTCCGAATTATCCTGAGGGTATACGACATGTTTCGTGTGAATTACGAATGCCTTAAAATATGTTTTATTTTATAAAATAAATAATTTGTAATGTAAAACTGAAGACTGATTTAGTTGGGTTTTTTTTTTTTTTATAAATAAATAAATAATTTTTAATGTAAAATTGAAGACTGATAACCCATCCCGTACGTATTGGTATGGTTCGCTGTACTGCGGCCACTAAAATAGACTCGCCCGATATTTTTCGAATTTGTATGCTCCCAAATAAAAGGCGAAGTGTGATTGGTCAATATTTAAATTATTATCCCTCCCGCCCCGGAGTTGGTCACTGGCGAAGTCAGAGGCTAAATCCGGGGCGGGCGTGCCTGAACCCTTGTGGATAGGGGCACGTTAATTGAGTTGCCCGTTGCCCGTAAATTATTATTTACAGACGAACTGTTACCTGGACATTGGGGACTACGCAGTGTTGTTAGTTTTAAATCACTGGCAGGATTCTGCAAGTAAGGTTTTGATTGGTGGACATGAGCTCCAACTGGATGGTGTTAGATCCACATGTAATAGTGGAGCTAATTTTAATTAGATTGGCTTTCACCCCTCTTGAAGAGTATTCCATAAAAAAGCAAAATGGCAGACGACAGAAAACTGCATGTATTTTGCCCAATGCTATCTCAGCGAAGTCGATACTGGCGATATCGTTACAGTCTCATATGTGAAATCTGTGTCAATGTAATGTTTTTTTCACAACTTGTGTGTGGACACAATTTGGGGGAAATGTAACGGTAATTAAAGGTAGGAGAGTAATTTATCGTAGTTGTTAACGGACTTCAAATTGTAACGAGCGAAGTTTATCGAGGAAAGGGATCGAGTTATTCTCCCCCGGAAAATAGAAAAAAAAGAAAATTTACTTGATGACAACAAATAAATAAATAAATAATAATAATATTTTTTAAAAATAAATTGAAAAAACAAAAACAGCAACAGACCCGTTCTGTTAAACAAGAAAATCGTTGGCCGGAAATTAATTTCGTTTGATATTTTTCTTTAGTCCTTCCCACAGGGAACGCTTTTTTTCATAACATGGAAATTACTACAATTTATTTATTTATTTAGGAGAAGATTGTTTTCTATATCGCATACAAAAAACTCTTTTACTTTTCTTCTTATGTCAAACTTTTGTAGGAGGATGAAATTTAAAAACTCGAAACAAAACTTTAAATGCACTTCGATAGTTTCCGATATTTCGGACTTTGCCGAAAACAACTCTATTACGTCAACAATACGATGACGTTTCAATAATATGACCATGGACGTCAACGTTGCTATACCGTATACATTATAAGTTGTAGAAGCATCACGAGGGGTATATGGCTTTTTATGTACCCTCTGTGTGTTCTTTTACCCCGAGCCGAAGGCGAGGGGGTAAAAGAGCACACAGAGGGTACATAAAAAGCCATATACCCCGAGAGATGCTTCTACAACGAATTTATCTTGCCGACATGTTAAACCATATAGCCAAATAATCAAAAAATAACGCCAGAAAAATAATTGTTAACAATTTATTAACGGAGCCGTACCACGCGGACGCGAACGAAACCACTTGCCAGTGACGAAAAATAGTTCCGTCGTTTAAACGAGTTTTTAACTTCAAATGTTTGTAATACGAAATTGTCTGAAACAGATATTAATAAAAAAAATAAAAAACACTTTTTTAATTAGAAATGTATGTAGTAAAAAAATAAAAATATTAAAAACAACAAAAAACAACAACAACTGTTGCTAATCGCGCATTAATACAATAACACCACGACCGTAATTAGGTGGCCGAGTTCAACGTTGCAGCTTTTAAAAGTATTGAAATAGTGTATTTTATAGTAAAAATAAAATTAATTATGTATACTTGGTTGATTATCAATGTTATTTATAATCTAATTATTGCTTTAGCATTAACTGGGGCGGCTGGAAACTGTTGGAAATTACAGACGGGGTATAAGAGAATTTGGCTCCGCCCACAGGGGAATAAGGGATTTGTCCAACGGCAAACAACCAATGGGATTAAAGAATTTTACATGAAGGCGAGATAAACATTCTTATGAATTTAGCTTAATATGTGAACGATATTGCTATACTTGTAGTCTATGGGCATATTTAACGTATACAAGAAAATTACTTGGTGTGCATTTATAGCATATTAAAAATGACACAGCTGCCACAACCGTTAGCTGCTATTTCAATAATGTTCTACAGAAAGCCTATGGATATCAGGTCAGTCTATTTATTATATCTCTTAGTACAGGCACGGCGGAGCATGGGGGGGGGGGGGGGGGGGGCTGGGGTTAGCCCCTCAATAATTCTGAATCAAAATGATTATTTATAGTAAATCTTAAGGCAGAGATGAATTTTACTTGTAAAATGCAGGAAATTGCATTTCTAGTTTTCAAAATGTTACAGACAGGGGAGCATACCCCCGAACTCCCTAGAAACTTTTTTTTTTTCGCCCGCAATATCAGTCAGCTCCACCCAATCTCCATCAGCCCCCTCAATATCTACTTGCTTCCGCCGTGCCTGTAGTAAGATATCTTTATACTATTTACTAGTGAAATAATAGTCTTATCTGATACCAATGAAAATAATGTTTCAGGGGCGGATACAGCATTTTTCTAGAGAGGTGTAACTTTAAAAAACGGAAGGAAGGAAGGAAATGGTTTATTTAACGACGCACTCAACACATTTTATTTACGGTTATATGGCGTCGGTTAAAAAACGGCACTTACAGTATTTACTTAAGGAGATGAGGCGCAATGTCTATAAATGGCACAGGTCTTACCTACATCAGTGAAACAAGAATCTAATTTTAGAAGGGCACCTAGAGCATTCAAAACATTGGTTAATCAACAGGCATCCCGTGACCACCACCATCAGTTTGATGGGCCCTTTTTAATGAAAAATAAAAATCGTCCATTATGGATAAGATATCACACTAAATGCGTCTCTGGGCATTATTTCATCATTATTCAGGAAACATGTCCCCTAACCCCCTACAGATCCCACTCCTTTTGGGAACTTTACTTTGATAAAAACTCAAATTGCCCTTTTCATAGGCCTAATTTTGCGACACCCCTCTACAAAACCTTGGATTCGCCCTTGCAAAAGTACACTTATTTATTATGGAACTTTTCCCCAGAAACACCAATCTGACCAACACATGACATATCTCCCATTGGCACCTCCCCCCCCCCCCCCCACAAAAAAAAAAAAAAAAAAAAAAAAAACGAAAAAGAAAAGAAAACAGAAGAAGAAGAAATGTCTTGACAAGACTTACAAGTATTCTTTCGCATTTTTTGTGGCACTTCAAAATTATTCCGGGGGTGCACACTCCCAGCATCCTCCCCATGAAGCGCACCTATTTTGTTTATTTTCAAGATTGTAAAATTTCGTAACAGTGTATTCAGTCCTGCTGAAAACATGCTCACCATATATCGTCAACGTCCCTAACTGCGTTATGCTTCAAACTCCGTTCAGTTTATTTTCTCGTGCACGGTCCGTGCAATCATTGAACCAACATCCGATTTGTTGTCGTCTGCTTGTTGTTCATTTGTAAGGTTTTTCTTCACAGTTTGAGAATATTTCCATTAACAATAAAGTTTAGACAAGTAAATACAAAACTTTACAAACCCCTAAAACCATTAATTTTACTTAGTTGTTTTTGTTTATTCTTTGAAATTACCGACATCGGGTTCACTTGATTCGTAGAAATTGAGTTAAAATGGAGGAAGATGAATTAACATTCGGTGTGTGTTACATGACCTCACATGTGCCAGATCAACAAGGCGAAATAATATATTTTTTATGATTTTCATGCCCCTTGTTGTTAGAGACCCCCCCCCCCCCCCCCCCCAATTATTATATTCGATTTGCAAAAGGTATGCTGCATTTTTGTATCCCTACTGTAGTGAATAGTAGATATATAGTCCATTCAGAACAATTGTAAATCATTTTGAGTGTATAAATTGTTTTAATTAAGAATCAATTCATTAAAGAAATGATATTTGCAAACTAATCACTGGTATGAACATAATACCTATCTGTATTGACGTCAAGTGTTGTTAGCTATCATAGGGGGAAAATGACTGCTCTTGACAAACTGAATTTGTCCTTTAAAAAAAATATTAATCAAAGTGTTCGTCCACTGTGCATATTTTAGAAATGTATATTACCATGCAGTGGCTTTAAAAATTGAAAATGACAAACTGCGCATGCGCAGAAAGGTAATTTTTCTAAACTCATGTGCCTAAACGCAGGTAGAAACAAACCATCACACTTTCTTGTTTACTGGATAGTGTTTACTTCTGTTTACTAGAATGGATTCAAAGTGTTGACTTCATGTGCATGATTATATTTGCATACTATACTAGAGAGTGACGTCAGTAAAAGTGTACGGTCACACGGCAATCGTTTTTCTATGGAAGCAAACAAGGCCGTTAAAATGTAAAAACGTAAAAAAAATAGGATGTAGATCAGTATTTAGTTTTACATTAAAAATATGACATTTAACACTGTATGTCTAGTCCGTACTACATTTGAATAAAATAATAGTGAATAAGGTAAAGATAAGATTAACTTTAATGCATATAAACATACCCACACACACACACACACCCACACACACACACACACACACACGTTGTTGTATGTGTGTGTGCGTGTGAGTCTCTCTCT